>NC_068355.1:102995658-103295658 GCF_020536995.1 Dreissena polymorpha | reverse complement strand
CAACGTTACTAATAAAGGAAATGGATATTACAGAAGAGACACATTACAATACAACGTTACTAATAAAGGAAATGGATATTACAGAAGAGACACATTACAACGTTACTAATAAAGGAAATGGATATTACAGAAAAGACACATTACAATACAACGTTACTAATAAAGGAAATGGATATTACAGAAGAGACACATTACAATACAACGTTACTAATAAAGGAAATGGATATTACAGAAGAGACACATTACAATATAACGTTACTAATAAAGGAAATGGATATTACAGAAGAGACACATTACAATACAACGTTACTTATAAAGGAAATGGATATTACAGAAGGGACACATTACCATACAACGTTACTTATAAAGGAAATGGATATTAAAGAAAAGACACATTACAATACAACGTTACTAATATAGTAAATGGATATTACAGAAGAGATACATTACAATACAACGTTACTTATAAAGCAAATGGATATTACAGAAGAGACACATTACCATACAACAAGGAGGTTATTGCATTGTAACTTTTGGCACTGCATACTTCCTGTTATCTCCACTCAGTAGAGGTCGTGAGTTCGGGTCATGGCTGGTGCCGTCTGGAGAGGGCCGGTCCCGCTGGTTGATGTCGGCCAGTAACTTCTCCATCTTCTCATTGTAGGCCTTTTCTGCGCGGGCTCCCTTTCGAGACCGGTGTGTGTACTTGGCCTTGGTGCGGTGGTAGAAGTCATCATCTGATGAGTCACTGCTGTTGTAGTTTTCTGCAACCTGGAGTAAATAAACAAAATATGATTGAGATTATCATCTGTTTAAAGATCAGAATTCTGTATATATATTCGTATAATTTTGAAATGGAACATAGAGAAAATTATGTTAGTTTGATTGTGTACTTAAGTTTATCCCACGAGTGAAGAAAGGTTTACATGGCGAGGCTTGTTGAGCCTTGTTAGTCTTTCTGACATGAGTGGGATAAATTTAAGTACACAATCACACTAACATAGTATTCTATTTATCCTACAATATATTTTTTATTTAATTTATTCCTGATGCAATTAAAATAGTAGTCTTAAATTGATTAAATAAAAGCAAAAAAAACCACATTAAATTAACTGAATCTTACATTGCGTAGTAATATTAAGTGTGATCTTTCCCGTTTACGGAACTCAAAATTGTATTTAAGAAGACAAAGAAGAGAAACGAGACAAAATATCGCTATACTCTTCGATTCAATATTAATCAGTGTTCCAAATGTAACACACTCAAGTAGAACACAGACGGTTGTGTTCAAAGTACAATTCTTGTTTAACCACTGTAAAATACCAAAAACAAACATGGCTGCCATTTTGAAATTTACAAAATGTGTAGACACCTGCGTGAAGCATGATTAAGCATTTATCCCCGCCGATATTGTCATTTTTAGTCTATTAACAACTCTTCTTTTTACACACATTTAACTTACTGACATACAAAGTAAAACATCTACTGGTTATTGTTCTACTCACCGAAGTTGTGTAAAAACCATGTTTATTTTCATAAAGTTTAATTTGCTTTCATGACGAGTTAAAATTCTGAACACATTTCTTCATCGCAATCCATCTTTTCCATTTTAAAGCACTGGATGTAAGCAGGCAATTCTTTGTGGATAGACATTCTTTGATATACTGACAAAGGAATTTCATTATTCATCAAAAGAAATTACCCTTTTAATTCAATAATGATTTCCTTCAAAAAGTTAAAGAACAATTCACTGACACTTCTTAAATTTAATCCATCAATTGTTCAACAAAACATCGCGTTATTCGAGTACATTCGACATTTTAACGAAATCGAAAATGGAATCTCACCAGTTTCATTCCAGTTTTATATACCAACACTGTTATTCACATTCATAATATGATAATAATCCATCGTAAACACATACAATAATCGTTTGATGTTTAAAAAATATTTAATTGTTAAATAAAAACCCTCCCAAGTCCGAATTTATTTTGTCCTTAAATCCAAAGCGTCTAACTAGTTTTGTCATTTAAATTATGTCACACGAGATACGTCATAAATTGCGTAATCAATTGAATGAAAATTAAAGAACGGAAAGCTAGTTCTTCATAAATTTTAGTGAAGAATCAAAATAGTATTATAGTATGACTCAAAACCTGTGCCCATCTATAATTTAGTATAAAAGTAAGATATATATTATAGACGTTAATACACGGCTGAGCCGGGCCGGGCAGTGATAATCGGCCCCAGGTCGCAAACCAGGGTTATGCCCCCTGCGGGCCGATTATCACTGCTCCGCCCATCTCAGCCGTGTATAATCCTCTAAATAATCCATCGTAAACACACACACTCGTTAACTCGTTAAACGACTGCGTACCCAATGACCTGAATGACGCAATCAGGGGTGAAAGGCCAAAAAAAGTAGTTCCTATGTACATGTTCTAAAAATAACCGTGGAGAAAACCTTATCTAACAAGATGTGTTTGTGAAACACAATGTCCCCCTATATGATGTTTGACCTTGTAGGATGACCTTGACCTTGTGAAGGATGACCTTGACCTTTCACCACTCAAAATGTGCAGCTCCATGAGATACACATGCAATATGATGCTTGACCTTGTGAAGGATGACCTTGACCTTGACCTTTCACCACTCAAAATGTGCAGCTCCATGAGATACACATGCATGCCAAATATCAAGTTGCTATCTTCAATATTGCAAAAGTATTCATAAAATAAGCGATTTGGGCCATATATATTTGACCTCTGAGCTTGAAGGATGACCTTGACCTTGACCTTTCACCACTCAAAATGTGCAGCTCCATGAGATGCACATGCATGTTGCTATCTTCAATATTGCAAAAGTATTCATAAAATAAGCGATTTGGGCCACATATATTTGACCTCTGAGCTTGAAGGATGACCTTGACCTTGACCTTTCAGCACTCAAAATGTGCAGCTCCATGAGATACACATGCATGCCAAATATCAAGTTGCTATCTTCAATATTGCAAAAGTATTCATAAAATGAGCGATTTTGGCCACATATATTTGACCTCTGACCTTGAAGGATGACCTTTACCTTGACCTTTCACCACTCAAAATGTGCAGCTTCATGAGATGCACATGCATGTTGCTATCTTCAATTTTGCAAAAGTATTCATAAAATAAGCGATTTGGGCCACATATATTTGACCTCTGAGCTTGAAGGATGACCTTGACCTTTCACCACTCAAAATGTGCAGCTCCATGAGATGCACATGCATGCCAAATATCAAGTTGCTATCTTCAATATTGCAAAAGTATTCATAAAATGAACGATTTTGGCCACATATATTTGACCTCTGACCTTGAAGGATGACCTTGACCTTGACCTTTCACCACTCAAAATGTGCAGCTTCATGAGATACACATGCATGCCAAATATGAAGTTGCTATCTTCAATATAGCAAAAGTAATTGCAAAATGTTAAAGTTGGCGCAAACAGACAGACCAACAGACCAACAGACAGGGCAAAAACAATATGTCCCCCACTACTATAGTGGGGGACATAAAAATAACCGTGGAGAAAACCTTATCTTTTCTTTATGAGTCGTATTTGTTCTATAAAATCATTTCGCTGTAGGATAAATGTATTTCCAGGATGATATCCTAAACTCGAAGATATCTCATCACATGTTACTATAAATCCTTCTATAGCTTGTCCAGTTTACATTGACAGAGTCGTGTCAAGACAGCTGACAAGTCCTTCTGACCATCAAGGGATCTTATAAACAATATATTTAAGCGCCACTTTGGGAAAACAGGTTTATGCATGTGCGTAAAGTGTTGTCCAAGATTAGCCTGTGCAGTCTGCACAGGCTCTTCAGGGAGGACACTTACCACTTTTATGATATTATTTGTTTTAAGAATGTCTCTTCTTAGCAAAAATCCTGTTTAGGCAGAAAGTGTTGTCCCTGATAAGCTTGCATAGGCTAATCTGGGACAACATTTTAGGCACATGCATTTAATCCCCCTTTCACGGTGCGATGCTCATTTCATGACTGATTGTCTTTACACAGGCCCTCACCTGGATGGTCAGTGTGCCAGTGGAGGTGCCAACCATGCAGACCACGTCATCATGGCAATGCTTCGAGACGTCCAGTCCGTTGACACTCATGAGGTAGTCGCCTGGGCGCAGGCCCACCCTGTCTGCAGGGCTGCTGCTCACGATGTTACTCAACACACACGGGTGCTGACCTGACAGTGGGGATAACAGGGTTAGCACATTCAACATCATTGAATGATTCACAAGACTGACATCAGGGTTACTGCACCTTTCTGACAAAACTTATTAAATCCATTCATGAATGGCATCAGTTATTATTAAAGAAAATAATGTTCATTTCACTAAAAACAATTGGTTTGGGAAGACATCCATTTAATTGTATTTATGTTCCTAAGTTGTTTCTTTAAAGTGCTTGTGCATCTGGGCTTAAAGCTATAAAGACTTTATGCTACTTAACAGAGTCAATACACAATGGTGATGGCCTGAGGTAGGGAGATAAAATCAAAGATGTGAACAACAAACAAAATTAACAAAAAATACAAGTGTAAGTAAGTTACAGTAACATGCTTATGAATAAAATGCACTCAGTTTCTAACAGTTATGTATATTTTGTTAGGATTGATGATAATTGATATTCATCATTATGTATTTACAACAGGAATAAAGTTACAAGCATAGTAAGCAATTTAAGAAAACAAGCATCATACAAGAAAATATTTTTCTGTTTAATATATCATTATACACATTAATGTAATACAATTTATTCAATGATTGTTATTAACAACAAGATATGTGTTTGTCAGAAACACTATGTCCCCTTCTGCGCCACTTTGAAGCTATATTTTTGACCTTTGATCTTGAAGGATGACCTTGACCTTTCACCACTCAAAATGTGCAGCTCCATGAGATACACATGCATGCCAAATATGAAGTTGCTATCTTCAATATTACAAAAGTTATGGCAAAATGTTGAAGTTGGAGCAAACAAACACACAAATCAACCAACCAACAGACAGGGCAAAAACAATATGTCCCCCACTATAGTGGTGGGGGACATAAAAAGGTCGGATTAACCAACGCTTTTGAGTAACAAAACAAGAGGGCCAAGATGGCCCTAGTTCGCTCACCTGAGATGAGTCGGTTCATTCAATCTTTACCTAATGTCAAACATGACCTAGATATTGACCAGACAAACATACTGGTCAAGTTTCATCATTATTGAACCAAAACTCTGGCGTAGGGAGTGTTTTTATTTTTGTAAGATTTGAAATGGTGACCTATATTTTGAGTTGAACCCCCTTACCAAACATCAAACTTTGCTTACAAGGATTTTCAGGGTTTTTTTTACTTAAAAAGTGACGCCGATATTCGGCGTCTTCCCCTACCAGAATTTTTCCCCTAAAAATACCATTTCCCCTCCAAAAATATAATTTTTCACCAAAATCTAATATTTTACCCTCAAAGAAATGTTTTTTTTCTTTTGGGAAGTCGACACTTATCCAATTTGTACCATGTACAACGATCTCTCTCTCTCTCTCTCTCCCGACGAACACTCAAATCTGGGAATCCCAGTGATTCTATATATAGCTCTTAAATTACGTCATTGAAACCGGGCAACTAATCGTATTAATCATATGACTATTTTACTGGATTCCGGTCTTGCACGAGAAGGGTGTTTCGTCAATTAATTACCGGAAACCAGTCGAATTTTCATCCGGGTTATGTGAAAGCAAAGATAGAAACGTTAAAACAGAATAAAGTCTCACAATTGGCGTTCATACACGAACAAAATAAAACGTTCGGACTCGGAAAATATTAATTGCGTTGACGCATTTTTTAAGAATGAATCATCAAAAACCGTTGAAACCCAGCAGGATTCGAAGGTAAATGTAATCAACATCGATTAATACTGTCGGATTATTGTGAAAGTGAAAGTAGACAATCGGCAGCTGCCGCACCTTTCCCTTCCAATACTGTAGCAGATCTAGATCGTCAACCCATTCATCATGAAATTGACATCGTTCCCCGGTCCCAGTTGAAAACATTTCCCTTTATTAGATCTACACCTGCAACTTTATTTAGGACTTTGACTTTAATATCATACTTGTTCATGTGTTTAAGAACAAAAAGGTCAGAGACATGCCTCTTTTTCTAAAAAAAACCCTGAAGTCTGTAGGTGAGTTATAGACATTGAAATGAACAGTTTTTATTTTTTCCCCAAATATGTCTCTTTCGCGCTCCATTTTCCCCTTTTACCCAGCGTCCAGCGTCTTCCCCTTTTTCTAAAAAAACCCCCTGATTTTGTATAATATAATGAAAATATGGACAATCTAAGGGCAATAATTATGGCATTAATTATGTGATTTTGCTCATCATCAAACTTGACTGAGATCTTTCAACAACTAAAGAATGCTTGAGAAATGTGAATGCTAGAGTGTTTACAAACCAAATGTGGACAGACGGACAGCAGACAAAGACCAATCCTAAAACCTCACCAGAGCAATCAGGTGAGCTAAAAAGTGTGTTTCACCAATCTGAGCCATTTTCCAACTTGTCCAAGAAATCAATAAAACCAATGTATTGACTAAGTTTCACGATGATAAGGCAAAAAATGTGACTTCTATAGTGTTCGATCACAAGGTTTCTCTCTATATAGTCAAATAAGGAAAACTGCCACACACCCCTGGCAGCCATGTTTATTGACCCATTGTCCGGGACCATTTGCAAACTCATCTGAGATATAAAAAAAAAACTATTCACCAAGTTTCATGATGATTGGGCAAAAAATGTGACTTCTAGAGTGTTCACAAGCCTTTTTTTACTATATAAATATAAGAAAACTGCCCCCCCCCCCGGCAGCCATGTTATTTAACTGACGGGAACCATTTTCCAACTCAACTCTCGTATCAAGGAAACAAATGTTCTGACCAAATTTCATGAAAATTGGGCAAAAAATGTGACTTCTAGTGTTCACATGTTTTCACTATATACATATAGAGAAAAATGCCCCGCCCACTGGCGGCCATGTTTTTTCACCGATCTGAGCCATTTTCGAACTCATCCGACATATCAATAAAACCAATGTTTTGATTAACTTTCATGATGATTAGGCAAAAATTGTGACTTCTAGAGTGTTTACAAGGTTTCTCTATAGCCATATAAGGAAAACTGCCCCGCTCACTGGCGGCCATGTTTTTCAATGGACCGCAGTGACCCAGATAAGCTGCGTATCTGCGTCTTTTACCCTATTAAAATGTTTAAAAACGCAAAGAAATACAATATCATGCGTATTGAAAACGCAACCAATTTGACGCAAACTCGTCAAATGGGATGCGCACAATACAATGGCTTTGATCGAAAATACTTTTCTCATTTTCGGTATTTCTCTTGTGAAGTATTATCGTAACGAGGTGATGCTTTCATTCAGCAAGCACCTGGCTGTTGGAGCAAGAAACAGTCAAAGTAAATAAAACGCTCTGCGGACTAGATTTCGTAGTAAAATAAAGCGTCTGACCAAATAATTTACGACGACATACATGCGTTTTCAATCTGACTTAATCCGTTGTTTTATAACTCAGTTCACCCTATTTCAAGAATGAAATCCATGGGTGAAAGTTGAAAATTTTCTAAAACCTGAAAATTTTGCTGGGGGTCTTGGGGGCCGCTAGGGCCCCCAGGTAGGTCCAGGGCAAAGCCCTGGTGGGGGGGCCTGGGGGGTGAAGCCCCCCGAACCTGCAGGAATTTAGCTTTTTGGAAACCATTTTTAGTAAGGAAAAAGTACTTCTCATGATACTTCAAAAGACCATCTAGTGATACCAAAATTACATTAATTTTGAAATGTAACAGAAAATTTTTACCAAAAGTTGAAATTCCTTGTCTCTGGGAATGCTTCTTTGGTCTTAATGTTTTAAGTCATCAGATGCAGATGAACTAAACTGAGTATATAGGAAGAAATTAGTTTTGACATGACATTTTCATATTTTGTGTTCTATAAAGTTCCCTAAATGACTAAGCTGAATAAACCCATTATTCCTTTTAAAAGTTTATGTCTGGTCAAATTAGAAAGCATCAACAGAGGACAATAATTAATTGCAAAAACAATATGCTCATATTGAAAAGATAAGCACTATGACAAAACATTCGTTATTAGAAGTTGCCAGATAAAAATGTGTTCAGAAAAATAAGTTAAGGTATTTTATTCAAATAAGCCCTCTATGGCAAAATTGCTTTCACAAATTTGCACTTCTATAATTTTATGATTTGTACAAGCATCAGCAGATCGTAATTGGTGATTACAAAAATAACAATTTCATTTTAAATTATTAGAAAACATTTCTTAATTCCACTGCTACAGGAATACATACCGTACATTCGCGGCCATAAGTCTACCTCGGCCATAAGTCGAGGGGTATAATGTGGCTAGAAAAACTTGGTTTTTTGCCTTGACTCTGCCATAAGTCGGGGGGTAAATTTCCTCAATATCTCGGACATGATTAAGTGAAGTTTTAGTCATGGTTCTGAGGGCTTTTGTACCGGCAGTTGACATTTTTTGGGATATTAATAATAAGAATATATTTTAAACGATACATTCAACGTTTCAATTACTAATTATCACGAAAAATATATTTTATTGTTCAAAATCATAATAACATATCATTTATTATTTCGAACTTAATATATATTTCACAAATTAAAATTATTATCCCATTTAATGTAATAACTTTCAGCGTTTATATTATGAGCAGATGTTTTTGTATTCAAATGTTAGTGCTATTGATGTGAAAATTCTGTAAAATCTTGAACGCAGAAATTCATTATATGGTCAAAATAATTGTAACTTGCTCTCAAATAATCAACAACGCTTTTGCCATTATGCGTGAAACACGTGAATTTACCAACACTCGCATCGCTCGCTATATTCGTAAATCACGAGATACCCGAGGAAAATTTTCTGCATTCTGGAAAAACGTCTTATCTAATAATACTTAGCAGATAATCGAAAGTAATTGTGTATTTAATATGTCCAATTACACTTTTTAATAATCCAGGTGAGTGCGTAATATTATTATAATCAAACAATGAATGCAATTTTCACTCAGATAAGATCTATTTATTTACGAAACGATTATGCATTAATAGTGGGACAGTTTTGTGAATAAATCAACGAAACCACACCTTCATCCAATCAAAAAATATACCATGTGAAGTTGAACAATAGCGATTGGTTAAAGGCGTATCCAACGATCGAGTAATTTTTTTGATTGGTCAGAAGTAGTTTGTAGCAGAACCGTTGTGCATATCATTAACGGATAACTATTTTAGGCGTAACGCAATAAAGACAAATGATTGAAAGGATGCCAACATCGAGGTACTTGAACTGGCGCCTGCTATCTATAGGGTGCCTACCCCCCCCCCCCCCAGAATTTCTCAACGGATTTACGCGATTTGGAAAAATGACCTCGGCGGCCATCCAAAAACCGGAATTCCGGGTTAACCCGGAAAACTTTCACCCATGGAAATCACCCTATTTTTCAAAATCAAAGGGTGAAAACCCTATTTCCCAAATAATTATCTGGGCCACTGGGACCGGAACCACTTTTGAACTCAACCAACATATCATTAAGACAGACATATAGACAAAGTTACATGAAGATTGGGCATTAAATGTGACTTCTACAGTGTTTACAAGCTTTTTCTTTTTTTTTTGACCTTGTGACTTAGTTTTTGACCCAGCATGACCCAGTTTCAAACTTGATCAAGATATCATTGGGACAAATCTTCTGACCAAGTTTCATGAAGATCGGACAATAAATGTGGCCTCTATAGTGTTTACGAACAAATGTGGACGGGTGGACGGATGGACGGACAACGGACAAAGACCAGGCACAAAAGCTCATCTGAGCAATCAGGTGAGCTAAAAATAAGAGCTGTCACCATAGGATGACATATGCCCCCTATAAACGCTTTGATAGAATTTATAGCATTTTTATGTCCCCCACTATAGTAGTGGGGGACATATTGTTTTTTCCCTGTCTGTCTGTTGGTCTGTCTGTCTGTTTGCGCCAACTTTAACATTTTGCAATAACTTTTGCTATATTGAAGATAGCAACTTCATATTTGGCATGCATGTGTATCTCATGAAGCTGCACATTTTGAGTGGTGAAAGGTCAAGGTCATCCTTCAAGGTCAGAGGTCAAATATATGTGGCCAAAATCGCTCATTTTATGAATACTTTTGCAATATTGAAGATAGCAACTTGATATTTGGCATGCATGTGTATCTCATGGAGCTGCACATTTTGAGTGGTGAAAGGTCAAGGTCAAGGTCATCCTTCAAGGTCAGAGGTCAATTATATGTGGCCAAAATCGCTCATTTTATGAATACTTTTGCAATATTGAAGATAGCAACTTGATATTTGGCATGCATGTGCATCTCATGGAGCTGCTCATTTTGAGTGGTGAAAGGTCAAGGTCATCCTTCAAGGTCAGAGGTCAAATATATGTGGCCGAAATCGCTTATTTTATGAATACTTTTGCAATATTGAAGATAGCAACTTGATATTTGGCATGCATGTGTATCTCATGGAGATGCACATTTTGAGTGGTGAAAGGTCAAGGTCATCCTTCACAAGGTCAAGGTCATCCTACAATGTCAAACATCATATAGGGGGACATTGTGTTTCACAAACACATCTTGTTCGAAACCTAAACACAGATTTCGAAACCTAAACGCGGACCCTAAGTTCAAGGTCAAGGTCACAAGGGTAAAAAAATTGTGTGCGTATGGAAAGGCCTTGTCCATATACACATGCACACCAAATATGTAGGTTATATCTCAAGGGACATAGAAGTTATGAGCATTTTTCGAAACCTAAACGCAGATTTCGAAACCTAAACGCCGACCCTAAGTTCAAGGTCAAGGTCACAGGGGAAAAAAATGTGTGCATATGGAAAGGCCTTGTCCATATACACATGCATACCGAATATGAAGGTTATATCTAAAGGGACATAGAAGTTATGAGCATTTTTCAAAACCTAAACGAAGATTTTGAAACCTAAACGCGGACCCTATTTCAAGGTCAAGGTCACAGGGGTAAACAATTTTGTGCGTATGGAAAGGCCTTGTCCATATACACATGCATACCAAATATGAAGGTTATATCTCAAGGGACATAGAAGTAATGAGCATTTTTCGAAACCTAAACGCAGATTTCGAAACCTAAACGCGGACCCTAAGTTCAAGGTCAAGGTCACAGGGGTAAAAAATTGTGTGCGTATGGAAAGGCCTTGTCCATATACACATGCATACCAAATATGAAGGTTTTATCTCAAGGGACATAGAAGTTATGAGCATTTTTCGAAACCTAAACGCAGATTTCGAAACCTAAACGCGGACCCTAAGTTCAAGGTCACAGGGCTAAAAAAATGTGTGCGTAAGGAAAGGCCTTGTCCATATACACATGCATACCAAATATGAAGGTTATATCTCAAGGGACATAGAAGTTATGAGCATTTTTGGAAACCTAAATGCAAAGTGTGACGGAAAGACGGACAGACAGACGGACGGACAGTCCGATCACTATATGCCCCCTTTTCTTCGAAAGGGGGCATAAAAACATCCAACCTCGAATAACAATTAACACATAAATGAAACACAACTACACTGTATTATTATGAAAACAATAATAATCAAAGGGGAGTAACTACTGTAAACTTAAATGCAATATTTAGAAGAGTTGTCTTGCATGTTACATGACCTTAATTCATGATTGTTTGCAAGCCTTTTTACTATATAAATATAAGGAAAACTGCCCCATCACTCTGGCAACCATGTTTTTCAACAGACCGGAACCATTTTCAAACTTAACTCACATATCTAGGAAACAAAAGTTCTGACCAAATTTCATGAAAATTGGGCCAAAAATGTGACTTCTAGAGTGTTGACATGTTTTACTAAATACATATAGAGAAAAATGCCCCGCCCACTGGCGGCCATGTTTTTTCACCGATCTGGACCATTTTCGAACTCGTCCGAGAAATCAATAAAACAATTGTTTTGACCAACTTTCATGATGATTGGGCAAAAATTGTGACTTCTAGAGTGTTTACAAGGTTTCTCTATAGCCAAATAAGGAAAACTGCCCCGCCCACTGGCGGCCATATTTTTCAATGGACCAGAACCACTTTTGAACTCAACCAACATATCATTAAGACAAACATTTTGACAAAGTAACATGAAGATTGGGCATGAAATGTGACTTCTACAGTGTTTACAAGTTTTTTCTTTTTTTTGACCTAGTGACCTAGTTTTTGACCCGGCACGACCCAGTTTCAAACTCCACCGAGATTTCATTGGGACGAAGCTTCTGACCAAGTTTCATGAAGATCGGACAATAAATGTGGCCTCTAGAGTGTTTACGAGCAAATGTTAATGGACGGACTGACGGACGTACGACGGACAAAGACTGGTCACAAAAGCTCACCTGAGCAATCAGGTGAGCTAAAAATGGCAACAAATTTTCGGTGGAAATGAAATCTCTGATATAAGTTACAATCCTTCTTGCTCTACCACAACCACGTACCAGAGATGGTGAAACCATAGCCAGTTTTGCCCCTGCTCACTTCCACTGTCTTTAGTCCGTGTATGGGCCTTTTCTTACGTCTCTTGGGCTGATGCAGCTGCTGGGGTGGGTACATTATCAGCTCTGTAATACACCAAACAACAGCATGTACAACTGGTGTTTTACACTATAGTGTATTTGACTTTTATAAATCTCAACTCAATTGAGTTGTCACTAATGTAAAGAAAAACACAACACCTGTTACCACAAGGAAGATAAATATGAAACAAGAGGGCCAAGATGGCCCTAGTTCGCTCACCTGAGAGGAGTCGGTTCATTCAATCTTTACAAAATGTCAAACTTGACCTAGATATTGTCCAGACAAACATCCTGGTCAAGTTTCATCATTATTTCATCTGCGAGTCATGATCAATGTACCTATGACTTTTCATGATCTTAGGCATAAGCATTCTTGAGTTATCATCCGGAAACCATTTTTCTATGTTGAGTCACCGTGACCTTGACAGCCATTGTGTGAATACGTTTTTTGGCACTATGACCTTGACCTTTAACCTAGTGACCTGAAAATCAATAGGGGTCATCTACGAGTCATGATCAATATACCTATGAAGTTTCATGAACCTAGGCATAACCGTTCTTGAGTTATCATCCAGAAACCATTTTACTATTTCTGGTCACCGTGACCTTGACCTTTGACCTAGTGACCTGAAAATCAATAGGGGGTCATCTGCGAGTCATGATCGTTGTACCTATGAAGTTTCATGATCCTAGGCATAAGCTTTCTTGAGTGATCATCCAGAAACCATTTTAATATTTCAGGTCAGCGTGACCTTGACCTTTTACCTAGTGACCTGAAAATCAAAAGGGGTCATCTTCGAGTCATGATCAATGTACCTTTGAAGTTTCATGATCCTAGGCATAAGCGTTCTTGAGTTATCATCTGGAAACAATTTCACTATTTCGGGTCACCGTGACCTTGACCTTTGACCTAGTGACCTGAAAACAATAGGGGTCATCTACGAGTCATGATCAATGTATCTATGAAGTTTCATGATCCTAGGCCTAAGCGTTCTTGAGTTATCATCCGGAAACCATTTTACTATTTCGGGTCATCGTGACCTTGACCTTTGACCTAGTTACCTGAAAATCAATAGGGGTCATCTACGAGTTATGATCAATGTATCTATGAAGTTTCAATATCCTAGGCCTAAGCGTTCTTGAATTATCATCCGGAAACCATTTTACTATTTAGGGTCATTGTGACCTTGACCTTTGACCTAGTGACCTGAAAATCAATATGGGTTATCTGCGAGTCATGATCAATGTATCTATGAAGTTTTATGATCCTAGGCATAAGCGTTCTTGAGTTATCATCCGGAAACCATTTTACTGCTTTGGGTCACTGTGACCTTGACCTTTGACCTAGTGACCTGAAAATCAATAGGGGTCCTCTGCAAGTCATGATCAATGTATCAATGAAGTTTCATGATCCTAGGCATAAGTGTTCTTGAGTTATCATCCGGAAACCATGTTACTATTTCGGGTCATCGTGACCTTGACCTTTGACCTAGTGAGATGAAAATCAATAGGGATCATCTGCGAGTCATGATCAATGTACCTATAAAGTTTCATGATCCTTGGCATTAGCGCTCTTGAGTTTTCATCCGGAAACCATCTGGTGGACGGACTGACCAACATGAGCAAAACAATATACCCCCTCTTCTTCGAAAGGGGGGGGGGGGGTATAATGAGAAAACTGCCCCCCTCCCAGCAGCCATGTTATTCAACTGACCGGAACCATTTTTGAACTCAACTCTTGTATCAAGGAAACAAATGTTCAGAGCAAATTTCATGAAAATTGGGCCAAAAATGTGACTTATACTGTGTTCACATGTTTTCACTATAAACATATAGAGAAAAATGCCCCGCAAACTGGCGGCCATGTTTTTTCACCGATCCCAACCATTTTCAAACTCGTCCGAGATATCAATAAAACCAATGTTTTGACTTACTTTCATGATGATTGGGCAAAAATTGTGACTTCTAGAGTGTTTACAAGGTTTCGCTATAGCCAAATAGGGAAAACTGCCACTATATACATATAGAGAAAAATGCCCCGCCCACTGGGGGCCATGTTTTTTCACCGATCTCGACCATTTTCGAACTTGTCTGAGACATCAATTGAACCAATGTTTTGACCAACTTTCATGATGATTGGGCAAAAATTGTGACTTCTAGAGTGTTTACAAGGTTTCTCTATAGCCTAATAAGGCGGCCATGTTTTTCAACGGATCGGAACCACTTTTGAACTCAACCAAGATATCATTAAGAAAAACATTTTGACAAAGTTACATGAAGATTGGGCATGAAATGTGACTTCTACAGTGTTTACAAGGTTTTTCTTTTTTTTTACCTAGTGACCTAGATTTTGACCCGCAGCGATTTTCCTCCTTCTTTATAAAGTACCGGTAAACGGTACTTTCCCAATAGAGCGAAAATTCCCAAAATTCCCAATGGAATTTAAACATTTAAATACAGTAGGCGTTTAAGACTTAAAGAATTTTTCAATGACTTAAATAACCCTGATACCCAGTCTAATATTATTAATAATGATGAAGACTTTCAACGGCCATTCTTCAATAAACGCGAATCTACGTTTACTCCATTCGCCGGTAGAGACATGTACCTTGACTTTTATATCACAGCTATCACAGAAGAAATATTACAGTCCGCTAGTAAAAAACGACAGTATAGTAATATTACTAAGGAGGAACTAGCTTCACTTCGAAAACTGTCCCAAGATGATAGCATTGTTATCAAGAAAGCCGACAAATCTAACACTATTGTGATTATGAACAAAATAGATTACAAAAATGAAGTTTTACGTCAACTAAACAATGTAATTCATTATGAAAAACTACCCAGCGACCCATCAGAAAATGTAAAAAAATGTATCATCAATTGCATTGCAGATATACAAAAATCACATGCCAGCATTGAAAACGAATTTGATGCGTTACCACTGGATATAAGGTCTCCATTTTTCTACATTTTACCAAAGATTCACAAAGAAACAAATGAAAATCTTCCGCTTAAATACCCCGGTCGTCCAATTGTGTCAGCATGTAATTCACCTACGGAGAATATTTCGAAATATATAGACTCCATTCTCAAACCATACATGTTTGAATTGCCGTCTTTCATCAAAGATACAACAGACTTCATAAAAAAGCTCAAAATAAGACAGTTAATAGTAAAGAAACCTATCTCGTCACTCTAGACGTGTCATCGCTTTACACGAACATCCCACACGACGATGGAATCAAGGCTTGTGAAGAATGTTTACATAATGGCAACATTAATAGCAACATAGTTTCTAAATTGTTACGACTTGTACTTGAAAATAACTATTTTCAATTTGATGATGATTTCTATTTACAAAAAATGGGTACGGCTATGGGTAGTCCAATGGCGCCAGCATATGCCTCTCTATTTATGGGAAAACTTGAAAAAGATTTCCTTAAAATATGTGAACATAAACCGACACTGTGGTTTCGCTTTTTAGATGATATATTTATGATTTGGGACCACTCTTTAGAAAAGCTTGAATTGTTTATTGAAGCATTAAACCGTTTTCACCCCAACATGAAGTTTACGTATTCTGCTTCTAAGAAAATCGTGTCTTTTCTCGTTGTGGCTGTTTCTATTAATGACGACTTAACACTTCAAACAGATATACACATAAAGGAGACCAATAACCACCAATATCTTGACTATACGTCATGCCACCCTAAACAGTGTAAGGACGGAATACCATACAGTCAGGCGAAGCGATATAGACGTATTATATCGGATGACAACAGTTTTAAATCGTCACTTCAAGACCTCAAGCATCATTTCAAACAGCGAGATTATCCGGAAAAAATTATCGATTGTGCATTTGAAAAAGTTTCTGCTCTATCTCAAGAAGACGCATTACAGTCCTGCAATAAAGCAAAAACAAAAGTTATCCCATTTACAGTGGAATATAATCCGTCATTGCCAAACATAGGAGCCGCAATAAACAAGTATTGGGACTTACTTAACCTGTCACAGAAAGAAGAAGTGAAAAGTGTGCATGAAACTTATAAGCCAATACTGGCGTTTAAAAGGCCTAATAATATAGGAAACTTCATTACACGTGCTCAGTTTACGAACAGTTTGAACAGTTCACGTGCGTCCAGTGCCTGTGGAAGAACACGTTGCTCCCATTGTAAATCCATACACGTTGGAGAAAAATTTAAAAGTACAGTAACAGGCGAGCAATTTAATTTACAGAAGAATATGAATTGTGCATCTAAAGATGTAATATACCTCATTACATGTAAACAGTGTAAGAAACAGTACGTTGGACAAACCATGCAACCGGTGTCAAAAAGAATGAACAGTCATCGATTTGAAATAAGAAACTTTTCTAACCCTGAATTTTCAACTTTGGTCGCATCACATTTTAATGAAGATCACCACAGCGCAAATGACTTTTCCTTTATGCCAATTGATGTTGTTAATAACAACATAGATCGTCTATGTAAAGAAACTTACTATATACATAGACTTAAAACATTACACCCTAATGGTATGAATAACAAAGTTCTTTTTAACATAAAAGACTAGCTCTTCAATTTAATTAAGCTTACTTTTGTTTTTTCCTATTAGTATTTTTATATATAATTTTATAGGAAATTGTGTATTCTTGAATCCGAAAGTTAAGCTTAATTTAATTAACGTTCATTTTATTGACGTACATTTTCCCGCATTTTAATGTACGTTAAGTCAATGACGTAACATCCGCTTTCTGTTATTATTTGTATTATCCTGATGAAGGCGTAAGCCGAAACGTTGATAAAAAAGGAAAGAAAAATATGTGTTTTTGTTGGATTTATCATACTACAAATTCCCAATCGGCATCTGAAAAAATCCCAATCGGCGTCCGAATTTGTTCTCATCGAAAGATCGAAAGTTTCGTAACAAAACCCAACTTTCGGCGAGCGAACAAAGAAAATCGTATAGTTGTGTGTAACCACGCGCTCGATTAATTTCGGGTTTTATTGTTCAGCGCGTTCAATCAATAGAGTCGTTACTGTTTCCGGTTCTTTTGTCAGGCAGCCAGCATACTGTTTTACGTCGGTTTGTAACCTTATCGTAGTTTGAAATGAGTCATAATAGCAAATATTATGCAAAAAAAAACTAAAAAAAGAGTCATCAGGCAAGTGGATCCCGTTTACTGACGCAGTTCGGTTTCAAGATTTCAAACAATCTTTGCATGACCAATCGGAACCGTCTATCACAGCACTAATGATGCTGTGCAGAGAGGGATGCCAGCAACTGAGTGATGATCAAACATCAAAGATTATTGAAATTTTCAAAAAAAATGAAAGAAAGAGACATTGCTTTTTAAGAGATTAAAACAACTAGTAATTGATTTTGTGTGTTCTTTATAATATTTTGTTATTTATAATATATAATAATTATCCAAACTTCACGACGCGATTTTCCCAATTTAAGGATTTCACGACTCGATTTTTCCCAATTTTGAGGTTTTCACGATTTAATTTTTCCCAATTGGACCAGTACGGGTACTTTTCCCAATTTGACAAGGAAAATCGCTGACCCGGCACAACCCAGTTTCGAACTCGGCCGAGATTTCATTGGGACAAAGCTTCTGACCAAGTTTCATGAAGATGGGACAAGAAATGTGGCCTCTAGAGTGTTTACGAGCAAATGTTAACAGACGGACGGGCATACGACAGACAAAGACAGGTCACAAAAGCTCACATGAGCAATCAGGTGAGCTAAAAAGTGCATCACAAATGGGGTACCAAGTTAACATTGTTGGAAGCTTTGGTCTATTTCATAATATAAAGTGGTAAATATAGTCTGTTTCATTATAGAACAGGCGAATTCGTTGAATTGATATCCCACGCCAATATGCTTCTGGACACAAAAGTGTTATATATGACACTCAAAAAATCATTTTTTCAAGATACAAAGGGCCATAACTCCATTATTAACAGATGGTGTACAATGCCATTTGGCATGCATCATCCTCTTATCCAAATATATACTCATACCAAGTTTCATTGAAATCCCCCAAAGCACTTCTAAGATATGGCTCCGGACACACAAAAAAGCATTTTTTCAAGATACAAAGGGCCATAACTCCGTTATTAACAGATGGTGTACAATGCCATTTGGCGTGCATCATCCTCTTATCCATATATATACTTATACCAAGTTTGAATGAAATACGCCAAAGCACTTACAAGATATGGGTCGGGATGGACGAATGGAAAGACGGACGGACAACGCCAAAACAATATCCCTCCGCCTATGGCGGGGGATAACAACTGGGAACAATACAAATTGCTATCGCAGGGTTTTGCAAGCTTTGAAAGAAAATGATGCTTTCCATAATTGCACATACCGCTTTGGACACCTTGTCAGTATTGAATAAGTATAAGAATAAGTCCAAAAGCAGGTCAGTGTCACCATGGCTCAGCAGGGGTTCCGCTGTCGATCGCCACTGGCGCCAAATGGCGCTAAATTTTTTAATGTGGCTCCAATTTTTTAAAAGTGGCGAATTTCAAAAAATCGGTAAAATCCTATCCGAAAATGTACTGCGAGTCAAAAGCACGCGACCGAGTATTAGCGGCCAGCGTCTGTCAGTTGTAAATATTGATTTACGACGATGTAAGCGACCTACAGTGCGGAGTGCATTAGAAATCACCGAAGCGTGTAAGTGTTACAAACGGTGTTTTTACTGCTATTGTCAAGTTTTATGGGGGGTTATTATCGGATTAACGGCTCCTTTATGATATTGAGCAATAAGTTAAGTAACACGGGGACAAACTGTCACGACGATCAATAATTATAATGATTATTAGGGCCGCTATTTCTTTGTTAAAATCAAAACCATGGGGCTGGCAAAAGCATTTAATTTCTCCACAGCAACAAATAAAAACTTGTTTCAACAGGTATTTGTGAGCATTTCTGTTTAATAGATTCATTATTGTAATGTTCTGAGAAGGATATAAATTGATTAAGATAACAACAATTTCTGAATTAAATATAAAACATTCACTCGATGTACTATATTTCGGATATGTTAAATTCGGACATTTAAAGATAGGGACATTTATGTGTTGGTTTGATGTTGATAGTTTGTAAAAATATGTTTTATGTTATTTCAGGCAACTAGAATGGATGGTGGCAATTATCTGGGCCTTTCTGTCAGGAAAAAGGCGTGAACAACAGTCATTTAATTGAACCTGTAAATCATCCACCACTAACAGAAAACTTGTTAACAACAGAAACTGATGTATATCATTTCCAAATGACCAAATATAACTGTTAAACACTTTGAAGTGAGATGCTTTATTTTCTGATTCCCTTTCAAATGATGAACATTGGTGTGATTTTATGTTTAAATAATTAATTTCGAAACATTTATGCAGCATACTGTTTAATACATTGATGTTAACATTATTATATTATTTTGGTTATCTGTGTTGCTTATCAAGTTGAAAAAAATGTTATTTATATACAAATAAAGTTTATTAAGACTTATGAAGGTATGACTTATGAAGGTACTTATTGTTTTTTTAATGAAATAACATACTTTTTAAAGTGATAATATAGTCAATGACATTAATGTAGTAAGGTTTCTTTAAATGATTGTTCTTATAAATAAGGTGGAATAACCGACAGTATTCACGCCGCGAAAAAGTGGCGACAACTTTTTTTGGGCCAGTGGAACCCCTGCTCAGCTAGGATTTAAAAAGGGCAGATTTATAAACAATAATGTCTCAAAAATTATTTTATTTATTTATAAATAATATAAAGAGCTGTGCGAACCCTCGGGACGGAAGGACAGGGCATGGCGCCCTTCCTATCAGGCCTAGCTGGTGCACTGGCAGTGTTTTTTTTCCTTCTTTGGATGGGTCTGGTAAACGGACCCGTTCCCAATGACCTACGGACCCGTTCCCAAAATGAACCGGACCCGTCCCAATTGCCGAAAAAATACAAAAAATCCCAATCAAAATTTAGTAAACAATCCCCGAAAAAGCCAACTTGACGTATTTCGAGACCGTTTTAAGTTTCGGCCGATTTGACTTCTCAATCAATGACTGTTTTAAACATTTAACGTTACATTCGTACATTAAAAACGTGTATGTTATCATTTTTATACTCACAAGTCCTAAAACTACACAATAAACATTGAGAAAACACATTTCCTTGATTAGACATAAATTATCCGAGTAGTATTAAATTGCTACGTCATGACCTTCGACATTGCAAATGGCCAACGTATTGTAAGTGTAACATTCAACCCGCGTTCAATTCAAAGCTGGCGATTCAAATTACAAGTAATGGTGATTCAATAATGGAGAAAGCATTAACTGGATTTAACAAACGTTTGATAAGGTTTTTTAAACCAGATAACAACAAGGAAAATTTGGATTATTAAAGTTAAACATGTAAGGCAACTTAAGTGTACATATTTCGGACATGTATAGTATTCGGATAAACAGTAATAGATGTACTAGATGCCCCATGCATTAAGGTTGTGTTTTGTTACAAAAGCAGTCATAGGAATGATGATAATATAATTATGATAAATATGTGATGAAAAGGTGCTACCGGTAAATATTTTAATTTACTTAAATGTTTTAAATATCGTAAAAAGTTCGGCATCTGTTTCGTCCACCCATTCCCCTCGGTACACTGCAACAATAATAAGCACTTAGTGCTCAGATAAGGCTATGCAGCCTGCGGGTGTCTGGACTCTCATCAGCCCAGAAAGACACCATTCTTGATATATTTAAAGGAGATAAAAACAGAGAACTCTGTAACAATCTGTGTTCTGATAGCATGTTGTTGTTTGTGCAAGACTGTGAATGAAAGTTAATGTTGCTTTCCTGTGTCATTTAAAGCTGACAAAAGTTAAACAAAGTCATATTAATACCATTCTCCAATTGGTACAATTCACAACTTGATTTTTCCCAATTTGAAGATTTCACCACTCGTTTTTTTCCCAATTTAGTGATTTCACGAAGCGAAAAATTCCCAATGGCATGGGTACCCAATTGGGTGAAAAAAATCACTGACTGGTGTCATGTTTAAAACAAGAGCACCGCCTTGCGGGTGCAGACCGCTCATCTATTTTTCTTTTTAAAGGTGTAGGGACCTATCTCAATTTCAATCACAAAGGAGGGAGGGGTGGAGTGGAGAGGGGTGTATAGTGTGTGGGTGTGGTCATTTATTACATTATTTTCAAAAATTGCAAAAATAATGCCAAAAAATAAATAATTTTTTTTATTGCGCCGCTTTGAAATTTTTGTTTGTTAGTTTTTTTTACCTTTGACCTTGAAGGATGACCATGACCTTGAACTTCCACCACTAAAAATGTGCAGCTTCATGATAACGCCGCTTTGAAATTATTATTGTTTTGACCATTGACCTTGAAGGATGACCTTGACCTTGAAGAATGACCTTGACCTAGAACTTCCGCCACTCAAAATGTGCAGCTTCATGAGAACGCCGCTTTGAATTTTTTTATTATTTTTTTTGACCTTAAAGGATGACCTTGACCTTGAACTTCCACCACTCAAAATGTACAGCTTCATGATAACGCCCCTTTGAATTTTTTTTATTTTCTTTGACCTTTGACCTTGAAGGATGACCTTGACCTTGAAGAATGACCTTGACCTTGAACTTCCGCCACTCAAAATGTGCAGCTTCATGAGAACGCCGCTTTGAATTTTTTTAATTTTCTTTGACCTTTGACCTTGAAGGATGACCTTGACCTTGAAGAATGACCTTGACCTTGAACTTCTGCCACTCAAAATGTGCAGCTTCATGAGAACGCCGCTTTGAATTTTTTAATTATTTTTTTTTACCTTGAAGGATGACCTTGACCTTGAACTTCCATCACTCAAAATGTACAGCTTCATGATAACACCTCTTTGATTTTTTTTTATTTTCTTTGACCTTTGACCTTGAAGGATGACCTTGACCTTGAAGGATGACCTTGACCTTGAACCTACACCACTCAAAATGTGCAGCTTCATGATAACACCGCTTTGAATATTTTTTTTGACCTTTGACCTTGAAGGATGACCTTGACCTTGAAGAATGACCTTGACCTTGAACTTCCACCACTCAAAATGTGCAGCTTCATGATAATGCCGCTTTGAAATTTTTTATTTGTTTTTTTACCTTTGACCTTAAAGGATGACCTTGACCATGAAGGATGACCTTGAACTTCCACCACTCAAAATGTGCAGCTTCATGAGAACGCCGCTTTGAAATTTATAAAAAAAATTACCTTGAAGGATGACCTTGAAGGATGACCTTGACCTTGAACTTCCACCACTCAAAATGTTCAGCTCCATGAGATACACATGCATGCCAAATATCAAGTTGCTATCTTCAATGTTGAAAAAGTTATGGCCAATGTTAATTTTTTTTTCGGACTGACAAGACAGACTGAATGACATACTGACGGACAGTTCAACTGCTATATGCCACCCTACCAGGGGCATAAAATTTTTTTTTTGGGGGGTAGTGTGAGGGTGTGGTGGTCATTTATTAGATGATCTTTAATAAAAAAAAAAATTAGGGGGAGGGGGATTCGGGGGGGGGGGGGTATGTCAGGTAAGAGTTGTTTTGTCAAAGTATCAATCGTATCTAACCATAAATAAAGAAGTTATGGCAATTTTAGCAAAATTTAATAATTTGACCTTGAGAGTCAAGGTCATTAAAAGGTCAAGGTAAAATTCAACTTGCCAGGTACAGTACCCTCATGATAGCATGAAAGTATTTAAAGTTTAAAAGCAATAGCCTTGATACTTTAAAAGTAAAGTGGATCTAAACACAAAATGTAACCATATATTCAAAGTTACTAAGTCAAAAAAGGACCATAGTTCCGTAAAAATGACAACCAGAGTTATGCAACGTGTCCTTTACTGTCCCCTTGTTATAGTTTGCGAGTGTTCCAAGTATGAAAGCAATATCTATGATACTTTGGGGTAAAGTGGACCAAAACACAAAACTTAACCAAATTTTCAAGTATAAAGGGCACATTATTCTGTCAAAATGCCAGTCAGAGTTACATAACTTTACCTGCACAGTCCCCTTATGATAGTTAGTAAGTGTTGCAAGTATGAAAGCAATAGCTTTGATACTTAAGGAATAAAATGGACCTAAACACAAAACTTAACCAAAATTTTCAATTTTCTAAGTATAAAAAGGGCACATAATTCTGTCAAAATGCAAGCCAGAATTATCTAACTTTGCGTGCACAGTCCCCTCATGATAGTAAGTAAGTGTACCAAGTTTGAATGCAATAGCATTGATACTTTATGAGAAAAGTGTACCTAAACGCAAAACTTAACCGGACGCCGACGCCGACGCCAAGGTGATGACAATAGCTCTTTTTTTTTTTTCAAAAAATAGATGAGCTAATGATGTCAGGTGATATCTGTGTATTGTGCTCATAGATTAAACCCATGCAAATACCAAAGCTTTGCAGGAAAACATGTTTAATCTAAGACAAAATGTGTCATTTTTATAAATAACCAAGCATTTGGACCCTCTGAACGAGTCCAAAAGTAGTTTTATGCCAAAGTCAAAATGAGGTAATGAACTAATTTTCAAAGCAAGGTACCGCAAATCAGTATATTTCTCCTTGCATCTATAATAAATGCTGGGGGCATAAACAATAATAACACAATTTTTTCAAATTAACTAGCAATTTGCAAGCATGCAAGTCTAATTTTCGAGCTCTATGTGTGTGGAGACCACGCTAAGTATAGTCCTGATGTGTAATAAAACAAAATATGAGATTTATTTTAAGTGCCACAACACGAACTGTCAACTGGAATTTCTAAAAAAACAACTGCCTTGGTAGGGTTTTCCTTTGTTATTCCTACCTGTATTTGATACAAATAAATGAGCTCATGCTTCAGCTTCAATTGGTCTATCAGAGGGGAAGTTTGCCCAAATGGGAAATCAGGGGATTAATTTTCCGCTTTTATGGAATTTTTGTTTAAAGGAAATCTGTTAAAGACAAAAATCCAGTTTAGACAGAAAGTGTTTTCCCTGGTAATCTGTGACAATACTTTCCAGTCATGCATTAAGCCCAGTTTATCCCGAGACCTGCTCAATTATTTATGTGGGTCCAGTTACACACACAAATGTGTACCACATACTGTCTTAGATGATATTTTGAAAACAAAAATACAGTTCATAAGTAGAAATTCACAAGTAAGTTTTGCACTTAAATGATGTATTATTGCTTGATTTATCCCTTTGTGTTGTTCAACAACTCCATTAACAAGAATATTTATACAAGAGGGCCATGATGGCCCTGAATCGCTCACCTGACTAACCTTGCCACATCAACTTAAATTCTATCAGCCCATATACAATCCCAAGCCAGATTTCATTAATTAATACATTCTGACAAAATTTCAAGATGTGATGAAAACTGTGACCTCTTTCATCTACACAAGGTTTTACTAGCATTGAACCTAACCTAATTTTTGACCCCAGGTGACCCATATACAATCAGGGCTCCCCCTGGCCCAAAAATTTCGATAGCCAACATTTTAGCCAAATGTAATTTTTTGTAGCCAAATTTTAGAAACTGTAGCCAAATTTTTAGCAAAGCATTAGGAACCACCTGTTGTAAGTGTAGGCTAAGGGGTGTAAAAGAAGAAACTACAAAACAAAGCTTTAATATGTTTATTACTATAATCATCATGTGTGCATAACAAAAATGAACAGTTTACAACACACCATTTACAGAAGTACATACATCATAACTTACTCAAGCACATGTTCATAAAATAAGCATATGATAAATTTACATTACATGAGCACATGATATCCTGAACATACATTTTAGCAGAAGGCCATAATCCAAATCATGTGTGCATAACAAAAAACAACAACAGTACAACAAAACATTTATAGATATACACACATCATCACTCAAGCACATGTTCATAAAATAAGCACATGATAAATTTACATTTCATGAGCACATGATATCCTGAACATACATTTTAGCAGAAGGCCATAATCCGCCTCAACTTCAATCCAGCCCAAATCTTGAAAGCACGTTTGAAATAAAACTTTTCCATTGATGGGTTGTCTATGGACAAAATCAACAAGTTCTCCAAGTTTTCAATTTTAATAGAATTTCTGAGAGATGTTGAATGTCAATTCCCTTTCTACCAAGCAAATTAACTACATTCTCATATATGCTCTCTGCATTTGCTCTTTGAAGTTCAGGCATTCCAAACTCATCAGTTTCCAAAAGTCTAACATAGGTCACTAAATTTTGCTTCACTGAAATGTCTGTACTCTCATCGATCATGATACTGTACTTGCATGATGTCTGTATCTTCTGGAGAAGATCACTCCTCAGAACGTCTGCCATACAGTTTTGAAATTCAGACACACTGGAGCTGGGTTCATATGACGTGTGGCTGTCAACACGAAGGCCATTGAGCTGGGTTGCACCCTGAAAATATATTAATACAAATTTGCATCCTGAAAATATAATTTATGATTTCAAGTATATTTTGCTCAATATTTGTAGCAAACTTAAACAAAATCAAATTAAATCAATCAATTTAAAACAAATCAAATTTGTTTTAAAGATGTTTTATTTATTTTTTACCTGCAAGACACACAATCTGTTCAGGTCTGTAACCAGCGATGATGTGAGAGTATGTTGTGCAGCAAAGTACACATTAGTCATAGCCGACACTACAGCCACTTCATTTTTGGATATTGATGCAGCCTGCGCATTTGTCATTGATGTTTTCAGACTTCAAGCTTGTGAGGCCTCTTTGTGTTGTGAAATAAACAAAATTAAATATGCTAAATAATAATAAAATAGTAAATTTCAAAACAAAAAGGTCATTTTGAAAAGTGTCAATATATATTTATTATGAACATAACAACATATTATTGTTATTTTTAATATATTATTAATAATATAAAAACTGTTCATGTATATTCATTTTAATATTGATTGTCATTCTTTTTTATTACCTTTTGATTTTTCGTTTTGAAATGTTGTCTTTTTTCAACATACAGTACACTCCACGCGTTTTCCCCAATTTCCCTCCATACTCCGCGGGTTTCGACCTGGAGGGAGATTAAGAAAATCCCGCTATACGCGGCGTTTGCATGATTTTGGACGCGGCGGTTAACGATCGGCAAAACTGATAAACCGACGCAGCGGCCCTCGGCGTTGGCAACGCGGGGGAAACTCCGCGTTTTACGAGATAACGATCAATTTAATTTTGTTTGACTTCCTGATTTTCAAATAAAATTACATTTATTACAAGTACATACATGTACATGTAGTATAATATTTACAACTAAAAAAAACAACCAAGATAGATCGATCCCGACGTGGTTGTAGAAGTAGTTGTGGTTGTATAGAAAACTCGTTGATTTACGACACACAAAACGTCGTCTTTTAACTAATACTTACCAATTAATATAAACACAGTTTGCAACATTGTTTTTATTTTGATAATTTAATCCAAAGTTTTCATGTTAGCAGGTGATTTTCTATAATGAACATGTATACAAATGACCAAGGACCCTAAAAATCTCGCAAATCTGTGTGAATTGACAGTTTGACGTAATCAAAGAAAAGCCGCTTCCTGTCTAAAGGCATAACTTACTCAAGTAAACACGTTCAACGAATGCATAAGGAATGGTTTTTATTGTCGGAACAAAGTCTATTCTCTGCTCGCTAATGCATTGATTTTCTCTTTGTTTGTAGGTTATTCCATTGATTGCTAAAAGGTGGTAACTATTGAGTTGATAATTGCATTTAATATTCACAGTTGTATTCTTGTTGCGTCGACATTCTAAACAATGTTTACCAGTAATTATGGACCAAATCGGCAGAGTGACATTCACACATGTTAATCCCTTTTGTCAAAACACCGAATACAGCAGTCTACACAATAGGTCAGTAGACAAGCTTTGCGTGTTTTCATAACGTCAAACACTTAAAATCCAGTTCCGCCCAGATGTCTTCTGTAATCAGTTTACAGTACAATTAGTGTTAAAATAATTACTCTACTAAAATACCGTAACGATAAAGATTCGGCGTGTTCAATTTGAAATTATTTTAGAGGAAATATCAACTTATTCGCGATATAATTTCGTTAATAAATACCAAAGAAACTTTTAACCTTAATCAACCATGTTCTCTGCGCTACAAAGTTTGTATAAAAAAAATCAATACACGCACGCTTTGCAGGAGTATACATTGTACCTTGACCTTGTACATTGCAGCATAATTTTTGCGCGCTTTTGTCGGGAAATATACATGACTGTATATTGGAAGCATTTGTAAACGTCGTGTTAACAATTAAAAATCGTAGTGTGTTTCGGATTACTAATTATTATTCTCATTTGGAAATTTTACGGAATATTTATTTTTGTGTCGTATGTGTTATGATTTAAATATTAATTTGTCAAATGTATTATATTAGACTAATTCATATTGTAGACGTACCTGTGAATTAAAAAACATAATTTTTATACGTATTAATTTTCTATACAATTATCTTTTTATACATGTACTACAGTATTTAAACAATTTATTATAACAATGTTTTTATTTTTTGGCATGCCCAGTAGCACACTGCTAACGCGGCGTTGCGCGGCGATCACTGATAAGAACGGAAGGTGTCTGCATTTACCGACTAGCCTAAAGTAATACACGCCGCGGGAATTAGCGAACGCGGCGTAACGCCGAGCGTTTTATCGAGTTCACCTCGCTCTTCCAACGCCGCGTGAACACTCGCTAGCAGAAAAAACCCGCGGAGGGAGCGCGTTTTTTGGGGAAAACGCGTGGAGTGTACTGTACTACACCCAAAGTGAATGAATTTGATTTTTTGAAACTGTATGCTTATTTTGCAATACATCGTTTTTGATTTTGCATTATAGTCTAACCACTTTAATTCCAAAAGCCAAACATCTTTGAATGATCTATTATCAGATTTGATTTTATTTAGACCGTGTCATTAGATTCGTCAGTGTCCAAAGGACGCTTATTGCCTATGGTCGCCATAATGGCAGTCGCAATTTCTGACACTTTCGCCGAAAATGTCAAGAGTTTTATACCCGTTCATCTATCGTCATTCACAATTGTAACACATTTCGCCTTTAATCATTACAAACATTACGAACTTCTCGAAATTAAAATCAATTATCAACTTCTTTACTTACGTTCATTGTGTGACAAAGTTGATAATTCGCTAACGGCTTTTACTCAAATTGATTGAAATTGGCAGCAATCTTTAATCTTTAATCAGATGTAATTGTTTTATTTAAGCCGATAAGATGTACGATTACACCATTGTTTTGTTTTCACACCAGTCATTTTCCTTTGTCTCGATCACCGGTTCTGACCAGTGTTAATGCCGACTGCGTATCAATTTTTCGGGTCAATAACATGGCGATGTATTGAAGCACAGTCTACAGCTGAAAGAGTTTATTATCTGGGACAGCATTTGTCAGGAAAAAAATTGTTTGCCAAAAACGTTATTTTATTCGCTGAATTTGCTAAATTTTCGCCATTGGCGAATCTGACGAACGGCAGCGGGAGCCCTGTAACGATTCAAAATCAGTTATTATCAGGATAAACATTCTGACCATATTTCATTAAGATCAGATGAAAACTATGACCTCTACTGTCTACACAAGGTTTTTCTATTATTTGACCTAATGAACTAGTTTTTGACCCCAGATGACCCAAATACAATCCCAACCCAGATTTCATCAAGATAAACATTCTGACCAAATTTCATTAAGATTGGATGAAAACTGTGACCTCTATTGTCTACACAAGGTTTTTCTATTATTTGGCCTAGTGACCTAGTTTTTGACCCCAGATGACCCAAATACAATCCAAACCCAGATTTCATTAAGATAAACATTCTGACCAAATTTCATAAAGATTGGATGAAAACTGTGACCTCTATTGTCTACACAAGGTTTTTCTATTATTTGACCTAATGACCTAGTTTTTGACCCCAGATGACCCAAATACAATCCCAACCCAGATTTCATCAAGATAAACATTCTGACCAAATTTCATAAAGATTGGATGAAAACTGTGACCTCTATTGTCTACACAAGGTTTTTCTATCATTTGACCTAGTGACCTAGTTTTTTACCCCAGATGACCCAAATACAATCAAAACCCAGATTTCATCAAGATAAACATTCTGACCAAATTTCATAAAGATGGATGAAAACTGTGACCTCTACTGTCTACACAAACAAATTGTTGACGGACACACGCACGCACACATACACGCACGCAAGCACAACGGAGGCAGGACATCACACGGTCACATAAGCTCACCATGTCACTTCGTGACAGGTGAGCTAAAAATTAAATTCCTTACATGCAAATCCAAACACACTCTTTTGGTGCTGAGACACAGGTCATTCGCGATTTTCCAATGTGTACTTACCGCAACATGACTCGTGCACAACAATATGTACCGGAGCAATGTCATGATTATCAACTACACCATCACTGTCAACTGACAATAACTCATCCTCATGAATAGGATTTTTTCTGCATTCAGCATTATAGTCATTTAAGCAACTGTCAACTGTTGTACACTGGTCTATTCCATCATTAACACTTGTGCATTTAACCTCCTTTATAGCATTAACACTTTTCCCCTGTGTTTCTTTATTAACATTCTTTGTCTTCATCATCTAAACTTGTGAATTTCATTTAATATTACTATCACCAACTACCTTTTTCCATTAATGGCGCAAACAATATAATTGCTGACTGCTTAAACCTTGTTACCTCATGTAAGTATTTAAAATCTGCATTAAGAAGTAGAAGATTTATTATTATAGCCTTCAAACCGCTTTCTTTATGACATTCTACTTTGAAATCACTGTAAAAAAATTAGTTATACATCCATATAGTGGCTTATTCTGCTGATATGGTATTTCACTTTCACAGCTCAGGTGAGTTTTATTACTACCATTATCTGATATAGACCTGATATGGTCTTGCTACTGTCCAAATCTTCTCAAAACTCACTATTGGTTTTAACAAATATACAAGTCAATCGCTGATGTTTGCCACAATGTATCATTATTTTGTGATGTATACAGGACAAACTACACTTCAGTACAATACCTTTTCAGGTATTTATTACTTCCTTTCGTGCCAGTTAGCCTTCTCGTTACCATCATCACATCCAGTTTCCAATTCATGTTCATGAGAGACAAATACACAATTAATCTATTATTTCCATCACAAAGTTTTTATGATCAAATTATTCAATGTTTGTCAAAATGTTCGTCAAGTGAAAAAAAATGCGTACAATTAATGAATTATTTTATCCACCACTATTGATTTGACCGCATAGTTATCATAAATAACCTCTTAATACTTAAACAACAATGTACCATTGATTTAAACAAGAAAAGCCACTGTTTTTATAATTGTGGCAGATTAATATTTGATAAAACTTTTTTCCAGATTAAGAATTATATAGGCAATGTGACGACATATTGTTATATAAATGTTGTACAACCCAAGTGATTTGGTAATAGCTAAATCTGGTATATTTTATCTTATTCTCACTTGATTTCTGTAAGAAGCTATTGTTATTAATCTCTAAATATTCACAATCAGACCTATGTAAACACAAGGGTCATAAATATTTAATGAATGCAGCTGTGTGTCTTAAAATCCATCAACTTGTACTTGTCTCCATATAAAATTACCATCAGCTTTTGAAAGCCTATCAAGCAATGTTCGGTGTACATTGTAATCATTTAACAAATCTTCCAACAAATTTATTTTTTCTAAAGCAATATTTCACTTAAGAAACATTTATTTAGGGCATAAAATGAAAGAATATTTCATGTGAATCATGAATGGTAGAATGAGAGAATAATGCATATCTGAGGTGAGCATGTAGGGACTGGTGGTGTGCATACATACCAATTAAAGCCTCCATGCATAATTAATCACATAATTTAACTATAACTATCAATTATCCACATACATGTAGCAATGGGAATAAAATGTCTGTAAATGTGCAGAGAATCTTGGTGTGAACAAACAAGGTACAGTCTTAATGGTGAATTGATTCATAGTCAACTAGTAGTTATACAGTTTTCCAACAACCCAAATAAACTATTTGTGCTATGGACTTACAAAATGTAAGAATAAATCTTGAGCAAAAATAATGCCGACAACCAAGTTATTATTACAGTAATTAAAATTCGTCAGAAATAAAAATGTCTGCTTTCTTTTCAAACAAACAAACAATTTTGTTAGTTCACTTTTTCAGTACAAAAGAAATTTGAACTTTTGCTACTTGTAATATGCTTCCCTTAAAAAAAAAATCAACATCAATAACAAAATGACTGTTACTGTACTGAATTACTTTCCCATTTAAAACCCCCATAGAAACAACACATTTTAACTACTACCACTAAACCGCACAAAAATTAATCACTATCACCATAATTAATCGTTATATCAAATAAACCGGATAATAATTGTTACTGCATTGGTTAGCAAAACCTGTCACACAGACTGTGCTGCATGTATAACTGTTCAATTAAGAGATTTGTCCACTGAGTGGTCGACAAGAAACTAGTAAGTAATCGCGAGGCCATGAAAAGGTCTTTTGCAAAACCAATTTTTTATTTGCCAATGACATCACATAAATATAGGATCTTGAGTGAGTGGTCGCTTAGTATTGAATTTATTAAACGAGTCATCTAAATAAAGATAAAAACGAGGCTTGCCAAGTTTTTATCTTTATTTAGATGATGAGTTTAATAAATTCAATATAAAATGACCACGAATCTAAGATTCTATTTATATTATGACCAACACATTTTCTTTTATGCTCTTTTTACTGTTTGTTCACTTTGTAAAAGAGTTTAACTGAAGAAATTCGCTGGAATAATGACGTCATTTTTGTGAAATGACTTCATTTCACAGTTATTTATCTAGTGTAATAACATCCGTGTAATAAACAAAATTGAGCATTACGTTATTTCACTCCTGGAGCGTAGGTCATGTTATAAACACAAGTTACAAGCTGCTTGGAATATATAAGGTTACATTACACTAAATCATTGTGTATCCCTCCGTGGTCCATTCGAAAGTAGTGCCTATTACTAAAGAGCTCCTTTTTTCTTCTTGAATAAAAGCCATTTAACAATGTGAGGCATGTCTTTTGTGGTTATTTGTAATATCCTGTATGTGTCTGGAGTACTTTGATGCCTTGGAATGGAAGTTAACTGAAAAGATGAACTTTTGGGGGTGTCTTTCTTTTGTGTGGGGCTTTTGTCGAAATTTGGCTTCTGAAACAGGTATTTCTACAGTGAGTGCATTAAACTGCGATTTACTTTCTTATAGGCTGCGAAGCTGCGAGACAGTATGTTTTTGATTGCAATTATTGGAAGAGGAAAGATCCATATTTAAAATGATACCAGGTTCGGAAAAATTGATACGTCGGAAAGGCAAGAAAAATTCGTTGAAAGAGGTCAGTTTTATAATGGGACCCTATGGGAATCCGAATTAGTGTAATATAACCAATAAAATATATGCCCTGAGCTAAATTACTTATTATTTTTTATAAATGCATGTGATATTCTTCACTCCAATTTTTTTTAAAGTAACTTCACTGTCATCCAGTCAAATCTTATAAAACAACATTAGTCATACAACAAGAGATGTGTTCGTCAGAAACACAATGCCGCCTATTGCGCCGCTTTGAAATTTTATTTAATTTTTGACCTTTGACCTTGAAGGATGACCTTGACCTTGAACTTCCACCACTCAAAATGTGCAGCTTCATGAGAACGCCGCTTTGAATTTTTTTTTAATTTTAACTTTGACGTTTAAGGATGACCTTGACCGTGAAGGATGACCATGACCTTGAACTTCCACCACTCAAAATGTGCAGCTTCATGATAACGCCGCTTTGATTTTTTTTTTACCTTTGACCTTGAAGGATGACCTTGACCTTGAACTTCCACCACTCAAAATGTGCAGCTTCATGAGATACACATGCATGCCAAATATCAAGTTGCTATCTTCAATATTGAAAAAGTTATGGCCAATGTTAAAGTTTTCAGACGGACAGAGGCCATATATTTGACATTTGACCTAAAAGTATGACCTTGACCTTCACCTTTCACCACTCAAAATGTTCAGCTCCATGAGATACACATGCATGCCAAATATCAAGTTTCTATCTTCAATAGTGAAAAAGTTATGGCCAATGTTAAAGTTTTTTTCGGACTGACAGACAGACTGACTGACATACTGACTGACGGACAGTTCAACTGCTACAGTACACTTCACGCGTTTTCTCCAATTTCCCTCCATACTCCACGGGTTTCGACCTGGAGGGAGATAAAGAAAATCCCGCTATACGCGGCGTTTGCATGATTTTGGACGCGGCGGTTAACGATCGGCAAAACTGATAAGCCGACGCGGCGGCCCTCGGCGTTGGCAACGCGGGGGAAACTCCGCATTTTATGAGATAACGATCAATTTAATTTTGTTTGACTTCCTGATTTTCAAATAAAATTACATTTACTACAAGTACATACATGTACATGTAGTATAATATTTACAATTAAAAAAAAACAACCAAGATAGATCGATCCCGACGTGGTTGTAGAAGTAGTTGTTGTTGTATAGAAAACTCGTTGATTTACGACACACAAAACGTCGTATTTTAATTAATACTTACCAATTAATATAAACACAGTTTGCAACATTGTTTTTATTTTGATAATTTAATCCAAAGTTTTCATGTTAGCAGGTGATTTTCTATACTGAACATGTATACACTGTAACTCCAATATAACGCGGATGACGGGGTCCAAGCCACGCAACAGCGTTATAAACGGACAGCGTTATAAGTTTTGAGCTTATTTAATTAAGAGGGCTATAAAAACATGTAAAGTATAGCCTATAATATAGGTCCTGTGTTATGTCATGCTGTGTTGTCATCCGCAAATACATGCATATAAACCGAATCGAACGATAACAGTATACATACCGCTTTTTTAATGTGCACATTTATCCGATAATCCAATATAATTACAACATCACTTACGAAAAAATAATGTTAAACATTTATGACAAGAAATATGTTTACGAATTTTGTAAACAAATTCATATGCCTACGCCATTTTTCAGAAAAATTAGTACAGTGCATTATGGGACACAGCTTTCATTGGACGAGCGAATTTAAAATTAGATTGAATGCAATACGATACATATACAAAAAAACATTTTATTGCGTCATATGCAGCATGTGAAAAACGTGCTTTCCGTGGACTTTCAGATAACGGGCACAAATTTAAGTGCATCTCACACACAGATATTTTTATTTATCAAGCATGTGTAGCATATAATAAACGATAACACACTTACACAGCCATAGTTTATACAATGAAATACCATACACAATAAATACAAAACATAAACAGGTAATCGTTTTAAATAACTTTAATTTGATAATTATTCCGCTTGCACTTGCCGTATTGAAATTAGCGCACTGAACCGCTCTGATAGGGAATACATGTAATAAACACAGACTCGCGAGTTTTCACACCTTTTTTGACATTACACAACAGATTAACACCAATTAACTGTCGAGTGTCGTTCAACCTCTAATCGATTAAAATCAGTTAAGCGGACGGATAAAGCAATCAAGCTGTGATCGACGGCTTCTTTGAATTTTCTGAAAATACATGAAGTTGCATAACATGGATTTGAATCAGAAATGGAAGGTTGGAGAAAAAACGGGATCCAAGGACCCCCCCGCGTTATATTGGACACAGCGTTATAACGGACCGCACTATATTGGAGTTACAGTGTACAAATGACCAAGGACCCTAAAAATCTCGCAAATCTGTGTGAATTGACAGTTTGACGTAATCAAAGAAAAGCCGCTTCCTGTCTAAAGGCATAACTTACTCAAGTAAACACGTTCAATGAATGCATAAGGAATGGTTTTAATTGTCGGAACAAAGTCTATTCTCTGCTCGCTAATGCATTGATTTTCTCTTTGTTTGTAGGTTATTCCATTGATTGCTAAAAGGTGGTAACTATTGAGTTGATAATTGCATTTAATATTCACAGTTGTATTCTTGTTGCGTCGACATTCTAAACAATGTTTACCAGTAATTATGGACCAGATCGGCAGAGTGACATTCACACATGTTAATCCCTTTTGTCAAAACACCGCAGACAGCAGTCTACACAATAGGTCAGTAGACAAGCTTTGCGTGTTTTCATAACGTCAAACACTTAAAATCCAGTTCCGCCCAGATGTCTTCTTTAATCAGTTTACAATACAATTAGTGTTAAAATAATTACGCTTCTAAAATACCGTAACGATAAAGATTCGGCGTGTTCGATTTGAAATTATTTTAGAGGAAATATCAACTTATTCGCGATATAATTTCGTTAATAAATACCAAAGAAACTTTTAACCGAAATCAACAAAATTCAATGTTCTCTGCGCTACAAAGTTTGTATAAAAAAAATCAATACACGCACGCTTTGCAGGAGTATACATTGTACCTTGACCTTGTACATTGCAGCATAATTTTCGCGCACTTTTGTCGGGAAATATACATGATGACTGTATATTGGAAGCATTTGTAAACGTCGTGTTAACAATTAAAAATCGTAGTGTGTTTCGGATTACTAATTATTATTCTCGTTTGGAAATTTTACGGAACATTTATTCTTGTGTCATATGTGTTATGATTTAAATATTAATTTGTCAAATGTATTATATTAGACTAATTCATATTGTAGACGTACCTGTGAATTAAAAAACATAATTTTTATACGTATTCATTTTCTATACAATTATCTTTTTTATACATGTACTACAGTATTTAAACAATTTATTATAACAATGTTTTTATTTTTTGGCATGCCCAGTTGCACACTGCTAATGCGGCGTTGCGCGGCGATCACTGATAAGAACGGAAAGTGTCTGCATTTACCGACTAGCCTAAAGTAATACACGCCGCGGGAATTAGCGAACGCGGCATAACGCCGAGCGTTTTAACGAGTTCACCTCGCTCTTCCAACGCCGCGTGAACACTCGCTAGCAGAAAAAAAACGCGGAGGGAGCGCGTTTTTGGGGGAAAACGCGTGGAGTGTACTGTATATGCCACCCTACCGGGGGCATAAAAACAACAATACACATAACAAAGTTAACAGAAGAATTTTCAATATTTTAGTTTTCTAACTATATCAGTAACCTGTAATAATGTTTCACTTCATACAAAATGCTTTAAATAGTCTTTTGAACAACATTTTTGTTACGTGTTTCAAATGCAAGATACGAAACCTCAACTATAACAACTAATGCAACAAGAGCTGTCAGAGGACAGCGCGCTCGACTATTGGAGTGCTTGACAGTATAACGTAAGCCATCATGAAGAGGGGGGGGGGGAGGTATAATGTGGGTGTGTGGTCATTTAATAGGATGATCTTTCAAAAATTTGGGGAAAACATGATGTGTTTGTGAAACACAATGTCCCCCTATATGACGTTTGACCTTGTAGGATGACCTTGACCTTGTGAAGGATGACCTTGACCTTTCACTTCTCAAAATGTGCAGCTCTATGAGATACACATGCATGCCAAATATCAAGTTGCTATCTTCAATATTGCAAAAGAATTCATAAAATAAGCGATTTGGGCCACATATATTTGACCTCTGACCTTGAAGGATGACCTTGACCTTTCACCACTCAAAATGTGCAGCTCCATGAGATGCACATGCATGCCAAATATCAAGTTGCTATCTTCAATATTGCAAAAGTATTTATAAAATAAGCGATTTGGGCCACATATATTTGACCTCTGACCTTGAAGGATGACCTTGACCTTGACCTTTCACCACTCAAAATGTGCAGCTCCATGAGATACACATGCATGCCAAATATCAAGTTGCTATCTTCAATATTGCAAAAGTATTCATAAAATGAGCGATTTTGGCCACATATATTTGACCTCTGACCTTGAAGGATGACCTTGACCTTTCACCACTCAAAATGTGCAGCTTCATGAGATACACATGCATGCCAAATATGAAGTTGCTATCTTCAATATAGCAAAAGTTATTGCAAAATGTTAAAGTTGGCGCAAACAGACAGACCAACAGACAGACCAACAGACAGGGCAAAAACAATATGTCCCCCACTACTATAGTGGGGGACATAAAAATATTTTTTTTTGGGGGGGGGGGGTTCCTGGGGTGGGGCATGGGTGATGATTTGGGTGGAGTGCATTGTGGTATGTCAGGTATGTGTTGTTTTGTCCAAGTATGAATCAATTGTGATCATAAATAAAGAAGTTATGGCAATTTAAGCAAAATGTTCAATTATCTAAGTATAAAAGGGGCCATAATTCTGTCAAAATGCTTGATACAGTTGTCTGCTCTTGTTTATAGATTGGGATCATGTTGGTTAAGAAGTATGCAAAATATGAAAACAATATGTCAAGGGACATAGGAAATATTTGGGGTGGTACGCAAACTTTAACATTTGCACGCTAACGCCGGGTGAGTAGGATTGCTCCACTATATATATTTCATATATAATAGTCGAGCTAATAACCCATCTATTTATTGAACAATACATTGACAACATAATCTGAAGCAATTTATCATATATATAGGAATAGGAATGCATCTTATGGATTTTTTATATTACAATGGACATAGAGAACTGGAATTATGCAAGTTTTTCAGTTTATACAAAAACAACATAAGTATGTCAACTGACAGCACTCTTGATAAGTAAACCACATTGCTGATATTTCTTGGTTTATTTTTGCATAATCTGAATTAATACTTGAATGGTGGTAGACACAAACAAACCCCAGCCATTGTGTGATCACACTCTACTTGAAATGTAAGATTATATATTTAAAATTCAAATACAAAGCAAGCACATCTTGACATGGGTGGTCAAGCGTTACAACCTCATCAAATAACATGGATCGAACATCAACATTTTAAACTTTTTTTCAGAATCTACCAGAACTAAATGTCTGTAACATAAAGATTAAAATTTAATTTAATCCATTTCCCTTACAATGATGTAAAGTAAAAAGTAATCTAACAAATGTTCTTACCCACATATGGCATTGAGACAGGTAAGTTGAGAAATTTAATGAAATATTTGCCTTGTTAGGTGTATTAATATTTACTGTTGGCACTCAATTACTATAGAAAGTGCTCTTACAATCAATGTACAAGTCAATACTAACAAGTGGTACTTGGAGCTTGGAGGTACAGGTGTAAGTATGTCTATTTATCACCTTTCAAGCCAACAATAGTTACTAATTTTTTCAATTTCCTCTCGGTATTGGTTGAGTTTGCACCAAAGTCATGACATATCAATCATTGTTCCTGACAAATATAAGTAACTTATGATAAATATCACATGGAACACATTTATACCTTTGCTGAGCAAATGGTAAAAAACAGAAATTGACAAGCTTCTTGTCTCATCCCAAATAACCAGAACATTAATTTGGTTGAACATTTATTCAATGTTCTATGACAGTGCTACAAGTGGATGAGCCCTACAAAGTTACCAGCTGACTATGCATTTAGTTGCATTGTTCAAGTTTCTTTCCCAGATTGTTTCAGACACACAGGACAGGGGGGTGGCAGGTATATTGACATTTTTTTTTTACAATGCCACAGTTTGCAGAGGGTTACTGTCCTCTGCCTATGATGTGGCCTTGTGCTGTTTAAAACTTTTCTATATTGGTCCCAAACTGATTGTTGTAAGCAGGCAAGTAAATTGTAAACTGATTTTGTCTACATACATCACAAAATCAATAACATCTTCCATTAGTAAGTGTAAACTATAATCTAGGTTGGCCCCCCCCCCTCCCGGAATTTTTTTGGATCCTAGATCGTCTCGGTGCGTTTTGGGGTTATTTCCTGCCTAAGACTATTTTTGTCTGAAATAAGCCCTTTTTTTGCTTGAAGTTTTTTCTTCGCTGGTGAGCCACTTGCTGACATTTTGCAGCCGATTTTTTTGTTTACATAGACACCTGTGGCGTAGTGATAATGTTACATTAACACCGTTAAACAGTTTTCGGTACATGTGGTATTTAGGTTAGAAACCACTAAAACAGCCGACCGTCTCGGTAGTAATTATACATTTTATGAAATCCAAACATTTTCTTTTTTTTTCTTTTTTTTTTTTTGAAGAAATGCGTGAGAAATTACTAAGTCAGCATGAGACCGTCATTGATGGCAAAGAATAAGCCACCTTAAAACATACTTAAATCAGAAGATTTACTGAAACAAAATAATGTGTACAGAAAAAGCATTACCTTTCTTCTGTTAGAAACAGTTATCTGACACTTAAGTAAACATGTGATGCTGAAGCAAATCATCATAAATATGCAGTTATGATATGCAATCAGAATGCCTCTTTTGTTTTGAGACAGAAGGCTAGAAAAAAGCAATAAAGACTTTTTTGGATTACAAAGGAAAACTTTCTATAACAAATATTTCAGTTAAAACAAGAGGGCCTGAAAGGCCCAAAGTGGCTCACCTGAGATTCAAAGGAGGCCATGTTTTTCAACAGACCAGATACATTTTCGTACACATCCAAAATATCATTAATACAAATATTCTAATAAAGTATGTAATATTTTTTAATATTTTGAATTGTGCAACATCTTTGTGTTCCATTCAGCCGAATCACGAAACGCTTGAATATTAGCGCAAATATAATAAGTGCATGAACAACACGGAGAATATCGGGCAGACGAATAATGCCGACGTAATCCAAATTGAGGTAAAGTCTAAAACCTGTACGAGACCATATCGGACTACGCTTTGTTAAAAAGCGAAACAGCCGATGTCAATAGCTTTTTTTTCTGGATTGGGAATTTTGTAGCAAATTTTTGGAAAAAAGTATACTTTTTGCCATTTGGAATATAGCCGAATTTTTGCTATAAAATCGGGCCAAAAAAACCTGATTTACCCTCTGTGTTAAAGGGGCCTTTTCACTGATTTTGGCATGTTTTGAAGTTTGTCATTAAATGCTTTATATTGATAAATGTTAACATTGGATATTAAAATCTCCAGTAAACTTGAGTGTTCACAAGCTTTTTTACTATATAAATATAAGGAACTAGAGCTTTGTCACAGACGTGACGAATACCCCCACATGCCGCATTGACACATAATATTTTGCATGTCGTCTTCACAAAAAACAGCGGACACCATGCTCAATTTTTAAAACGCAGTAAGTGACCCCTTGACCTAGTTTTTGACCCAGAAAGGCCCATGTTCTAACTTGGCCTTAAGATCATCTCCATAAAACTTCTGACTAAGTTTGGTGAAGATCGGATGTAAACTACTTGAATTAGAGAGCGGACACCATGCTGAATGTTAAAAAACGCACTAAGTGACCCCGTGACCTAGTTTTAGGCCCGGAATGGCCCATGTTCAAACTTGTCCTAGAGATCATTTAGATAAAACTTGTGACCAAGTTTGGTGAGGATTGGATGAAAACTACTTGAATTAGAGAGCGGACAACATGGTGAGGTTTAAAATGCACTAAGATACCCTGTGACCTTGTTTTTGACCCGGCATGACCCATATTCAAACTTGTCCTAGACATTATCAAGAAACAACTTCTGACCAATTTTGGTGAAGATTGGATGAAAACTACTTGAATTAGAGAGCGGACAACATGGTGAAGTTTAAAACACACTAAGTGACCCAGTGACCTAGTTTTTGACCCGGCATGGCCCATATTCGAACTTGACCTACACATCATCGAGTTACAACTTCTGACCAAGTGTGGTGAAGATCGGATTTAAACTACTTGAAATAGAGAGCGGACACCATGCTCAATGTGTAAAACGTACTAAGTGACCCCGTGACCTAGTTTTTGACCCGGCAAGGCCCATGTTCGAACTTGGCCTTAAGATCATCTAGATACAACTTCTGACCAAGTTTGGTGAAGATCAGATGAAAACTACTTGAATTAGAGAGCGGACAACATGCTGAATGTTTAAAACGCACTAAGTGACCCCGTGACCTAGTTTTTGACCCGGCAAGGCCCATGTTGGAACTTGGCCTAAAGATCATGTAGATACAACTTCTGACCAAGTTTGGTGAAGATCGGATAAAAACTACTTGAATTAGAGAGCGGACACTTAATACGGACCGACAGACAGACCGACCGACCGACCGACAATTCACTCCTATATACCCCACTTTGTTTGTGGGGGTATAAAAAGACCCCCACCTGGCGGCCATGTTTTTTTTACCGATCCAAACCATTATCGAACTCAACTGTCCTATCCAGGTGTGGTAGTGCGGTCTCCTTCGCTTACGCAAATAATCCGGTCACAGGACGGTTACAAGTTATGTAACTTTGTGAGCACTTATGTAATGCGGAAATATTTATTTGACGAACTCTTATTTCCGGTCAGGATGACTATTCTGACTGGTTGTAATTCAATTAACTAAAGGCGTTCAGTCAGGGACGCCTAAATACACTCAAAGAATTTATTTATAAGTGAAAACCAAGGCAGCTTTAACAAAATAACTAACTTCTATTCCAAGAACTCGGAAAATGAAGAACAATGACAGAAAATTAAGAACAGGTACAAGCCAAGTCTAAAGAATCTAAGTATCGTTACAAAAATGAACAACATACAGCAAATACCTTAATGAATGTAAAAAGAATGCTGGTGTTTAAAATAATTTAGAGTTTAATTATTTCAAAATTCCAACCTTTTACAAGAGCTGTTAACTTTTCAAGAAAGCATCAAGAGATGTTTAAATCAGCCAAAACAGCTTATTTTATACAGTTCAGAAGAGATCAATGGCAGAGTAGTCAATTTTCCCTCAGAACAGTTCATTTATCAATGATCAATATCTTCCCAAATTCCAGAGCAGAACTAAAAATAGATTACTGAACCAGGTTAAACAAATACTGCCTAAATACTGCAAAACCATGTACATGTTGTCTTTCTTTCAGTTATCTCTTAGTTGAAAGGCTTATCATTAGTGTTTATGACTAAAACAGTTATTTTAACTATGAAAATTCTGTGTTATGAAAAATTACATAATACAGTTAATGTCACATAATATTGACATAATAAAACCAAACTTTACTACACAGGAAACCAATGATCTGACCAAATTTCATGAAGATTGAGCAAACTAGAAAGTTAACAAGATTTTACTATAGCCATACATAGCCATATAAGGAAAAATGCCCCGCTCCTTGGCAGCCATGTTTTTCAAGCAAATGTATCCATTTTCAAACTCATCCAAGATATCATTGAGACCAATCTTCTGACCAAATTTCATGAAGATTGGACAGTAAATGTGGCCTCTAGAGTGTTAACAAGGTTTTACTATAGCCATATAAGGAAAACTGCCCCGCCCCCTGGCGGCCATGTTTTTTCACCGATCTGGACCATTTTTGATCTCCTCCGAGATATCAATGAAATCAATGTTTTGACCAAGTTTCATGATGAATGGGCAAAAATTGTGACTTCTAGAGTGTTCACCAATGTTTTTCAACGGACCGGAACCATTTTTGAACTCAACCAACATATCATTTAGACAAACATTTTGACAAAGTTACATGAAGATTGGGCATCAAATGTGACTTCTACAGTGTTCACAAGGTTTTTCTTTTTTTTGACCTAGTGACCTAGTTTTTGACCCAGCATGACCCAGTTTCGAACTCAGTTGAGGTATCAATGGGACAAATGTTCTGACCGAATTTCATGAAGATCAGACAATAAATGTGGCCTCTAGAGTGTTCACAAGGCAAAATGTTGACGACGCACGACTGACGACGGACAAAAGGCGATCACAAAAGCTCACCATGACATGAGCACGTTGTGCTCAGGTGAGCTAAAAAGATAACCCTCGGTAGGCTCAAACCACTGACCCCTGGAGTCCTAGATTAAAAAGTCTCCCATTTAGACCACTCGGGCATCCTTCCGTAGTCAATGTAGTGTTTTTCCCAGGAGGGCAAAGGGGCATGGCGCATTACTTTCAAAAAGGGCATTTTAGCGCGCAGTTAAGGCAAAAAAGGGCAAAAGCTTTCCATGAATACCTGAATTAGGGAGAAACATGTAATCGCATCAGAGGCATTTGTGGAAAAAAAAAATATAAACAAGCACATTTAATGGTAATTGATGTATTTAACTTACTTTGATTTATATTAATATATTAACATTGCAATGTACATTTAAGTTCCATGCTGTTTGAATACACTGTACAGCACGACAAACATAATAAAGCAATATATGCATATGAATCTGATCATACACAGATGCACTAACATATAAATGAAACCATGTTTGTCTTATCCCATTTTCTAACAATAATCTTGTCAGATGTTTAACATTGCGAGTAAACTGATCGCTAACAATATGCAAACACTTGTTTCTGTGACATACATCCACTGAGTAGATTACATATAAATATGTTCTTGCTATCTAAAACATTTTTATACATTGTTGATTATCACAGACATTTCATTAATTCCTTCTAAATGTATGATCTCCATCGATCGTTTACGACGTTATTTGCCATTTTTTGCCGAGTCACAATTTAATTCTGTATGTCCGCCATCTTGTTTAAATGATGTAAGCAACAGGTGCGCATAGCAACGTAAAATCGTATAATACGTCCGCCTAATACGCGATAATCGCGATTCGCATTTTATTTAATTAGTATACCTCTCAGTAATTATTTCAATAATTAATTATCTTAAAGACGATAATGATTAAGAATTAATTTGTTTGTGATTTTAAATGTAAATATGCGTAAAAATATATGTTTTTATATACAGTAGACTCTCTGAATACCGGAACTCTCCCAATTCCGGACGGTCGGGCCAGTTCCGTATTTTCTCATTCTATTTCTTTGTTAAAAAATGTTGAATAAACCGAACTCTCTGAAAACCGGAAACCGGACGGGTACAGGGCTTTTCATCCTTATATAACAGAGGCCGATATTCGGCTCCTTCCCAATTCTAAAAAGCCTTATTTTTTCCCAACTCTGGCTGAAAGACTTCCCAAAAAAAACGATTGAAATTCCCCTGAAAATCAAAAAAATAAACACAGCGGATAGTGTTTTGTAGCCAAGTTACTATTCGGTATAGTTTTACTGGTCTTGTAGATGATTGTAATTTCATTGAAAGCTTCCACGAGCGATAAACAAAGATGAAGGTTTATTTTGCGTAATTGTTGTCTGGTATCGATTTTTTCGCTACCAGTTCAGTTCAGGTATTTCCCCACTACCGCTAAGCCGAATTTTAATTGTATTTGTGTACCAGTCTAGAACAGAATATTGCGTAGTACGGGTTTTATTGTCGGTTTTTGCACGAGGGCCGCAAGGGAGGTCACCAGTGTCATCGCTGAATTTTCAGTTTGAAAAGAGATAACTTTTAGTTTACTGTTCAAAAACTGCTGTTACCTGTTGAAAAGTTTATCTGTTTGAAAATATAGCTGGCCAATCTTTGAAAAGAACATTTCCAGGTCATTAATTCATAACAAAAATAAAGTTCAAACCATTATTGTGACTGTTTAAAATTGATTAAATGATTTACCTGTGATGAAATGCTTTAAAAGTTTTTTTCCCAAAATGGCCATTTATCGCGCTTAAATTTCCCAATTTGCAAGGCTAGGGCTTCTTCCCAATTTCCAGATGAAAAGCCCTGGGGTATCTCCGTAAATTTGGTCATTTTCAACGTAAAATACATTGAGTATACCGGACGGTCTAAATTCTCAAGATGCCCGAGGCGTGAAAATAACAATACCTAGTCAGCACAACGAGTGCGGTGTCACACATTTTGCTCGCGCAATTATCGATAATCGGATTAAACATACCATAAAGGTGTCAAGTCGTTACCGCGCTATGGGAGTCCGATTAAGTAATGTAAAACAAACTGTGAATGTCTATAATAGACGTGCGGTAACACCAAAAAGTGATTGACTCGATCGTTTTATTAATTATTTATTATCGCCTATGATAAACAATTTAATTGAAAAATTAATGCACGCCGTTGCGACGATCACTTTCTTGTGATCTTCTCGGGTATTTTACGTTAGAGGATAAGATAAAGCTCACGGAATCAACTGCTCAATCAAAACCATCTCTGAAGGCACTCGGCGAGCGCTTCAAGATCGGGAAGTCAGCGGTCGGCGACATCTTGAAGAAAAAGAACGTCTACCAGGAGATTTTGAGATTATGAATATCTAAAAAAATAATTATGACGCTGTTTTTTGCTTGTGTGTATGTTTTTTGAAATGTGGTACATGTATGTATTGAATAATAAATCGTGTATCTACAACAATCTTATTTGTGTCGTCACTCGCCTATATGACAAATGCCACGTACGTACATGTATAAAGCACCACGCTTACTTTGGGATTAATCAAAACAAGTCGGTATGGATTTTTTTTTGCTTTTAATCGATTTAAAACACATTTTTTTAAGAATGCAATTAACATCATCAGTACCTGCGTACAGTTATCACATGGTACATGTAAATGTATATAGTTTGTTTTATTTTAATGTGATTCTGTACACAATGCATACCATGTATATTTCGGCAATATGAAAACTCTTGGTAAACCGGAAGTCTCTGAAAACCGGACGATCAGGCCGGTCCCGAGACCGTCCGGTTTACAGAGAGTCTACTGTAATTGAATTATGCATGAAAAGTCTCCGAAGTAACAGTTCACAATTTTATCGTGGAGGAGTACACATCACCGACCGATTATTGCGCTTGGTATAACACAGCCTCTGACATTATTGATTTGATATTGACCAGGGGTTATTCACCCATGACTAATTCACAACCGTGCGAATCTTCACTGCCTTGGGGCGATAATCTGATACTAGTCGGCTTAGAAGTTTGGTCAAGGGGCAATTAAGATGTTGTCGATAAGGGCGGAAAACAGCGGGTGCTCATAAAAGGGCCTTTGGAAAGGGCAGCGTGGCGCTAAATGGCTTTGAAAGGGGGCAGCGTGGCAATACAAAAAAGGGCATGGGGCCGCGCCACGCTAAACCGGCCTGGGAAAAACACTACAATGTCAGGTGTATATTTCCTCACAAAAATCATTACTAAAACGAAAATTTGAGAATCTTAAACAATTTTTTTCAATTTTGTCAATTTACCCAAACATGAAAAGGCCCCTTAAATAAAACTAGTGTGTTAACAAGATTTTACTATAGCCATATAAGGAAAAATGCCCCGCCCCTTGGAAGCCATTTTTTTCAAGCAAACAAAATTATTTTCTAACTCATCCAAGATAATATTGAGACCAATCTTCTGACCAAATTTCATGAAGATTGGACAATAAATGTGGCCTCTAGAGTGTTAACAAGGTTTTACTAAAGCGATATATAGACATATAAGGAAAAATGCCCCGCCCCTGGTGGCCATGTTTTTTAATGCAACAAAAACCATTTTCAAACTCATCCAAGATATCATTGGGACAAATCTTCAGACCAAGTTTCATGATGATCGGAAAATAAATGTGACCTCTAGAGTGTTAACAAGGTCATACATTTCAATATAATTAAAAATAAAAGTTGAGAAGAACATGTGTCAAAAGTCTTAAATAAACCAGATATTTAATTCTGAAATCGAAAATGTCTGTAAAGTCGAATTTGCCAGAATGTATATCATGCATGTACAATGTCAATCTTAATTTAGTTTAATGGTTGTTTTTTAATTTCTGCAGCGATGTCTATTCATACGACACACAAACACTAACTCCGATCCTAATAAAAAGACAATTCTTCGGTTATTGTAGGAAAATATGTACGAAATATCTTCGTCACCATCAGCTCGGAGGCCTAATTTGTCTTTGCTGCATTTTATGAAATTCGTCTTCAATGTCTTTCCTATTTTGTGTTATTGTAACATGTATTTATCAATATATTACAATTTAACACATATAAAAATTGTATAGTCTTGCTTTAATCGTTTGACAAAAGAATGCCATATTGTACAGTATCATCAAACAATAAAAAACATATTCAAAAGTTTGCTATCTTCCAGAATGTAAAACTATCATTTATAATTAATTCCACTTAATCTTCTTGTGCTTAAAAAACATATTTTAAAAAGGGAGACAACTCTGTCAATTCAACATAATTTTTCAAAAGCCATTTTGCAGTTACTTCCCTTGACATACTAAACTAGAGTGTTCACAAGCTGCTTTACTATATAACTATAAGGAAAATGACCCCCCCCCAGCGGCCATGCTTTTTTACCGATCCAAACCATTTTCGAACTCAACTGTCATATCCAGAAAACACATGTTCTGACCAAATTTTATGAACATTGGACCCAAAATGTGACTTCTAGAGGGTTCACATGTTTTCACTATATATATAGAGAGAAAACTGCCCCGCCCCCTGGCGGCCATGTTTTTCACCGATCTGGACCATTTTCGAACTCCTCCGAGATATCAATGAAACCAGTGTTTTGACCAAGTTTCATGATGATTGGGCAAAAATTGTGACTTCTAGAGTGTTCACAAGGTTTCTCTATAGCCATATAAGGAATACTGCCCCGCCCCCTGGCAGCAATGTTTTCCAATGGACCAGAACCATTTTTGAACTCAACCAACATAATATTAAGACAAACATTTTAACAAAGTTACATGAAGATCGGGCATCAAATGTGACTTCTACAGTGTTCACAAAGTTTTTCTTTTTTTTGACCTAGTGACCTAGTTTTTGACCCAGTTTCGAACTCAGTCGAGGTATCAATGGGACAAATGTTCTGACCAAGTTTCATGAAAATCAGACAATAAATGTGGCCTCTAGAGTGTTCACAAGGCAAAATGTTGACGACGCACGACGGACAAAAGCTCACCATGAGCAAGTTGTGCTCAGGTGAGCTAATAACAAGAGCACCGTATAACGGGTGCCTTGCTTGGCTACGGGTATAGTTTTGAATAAATGAAAGCTTGTCAGATTATTTTTTTAAAGGTCACAGTGACCTTGACCTTTGACCTAGTGACCCAAAAATAGGTGTGGCGTGTAGAACTCATCAAGGTGCATCTAAATATGAAGTTTCAAAATTGTAAGTGGAAGCAATTTGATTTTAGAGCCAATGTTCAAAACCTTAACAAAATGTTAAGGTTTTAGCACGACGCGGATGTCGGACGACACAACGAGCTGGCCTTGACCGGTGAATCATGACAGCCCTACTAACATGTACCTTGGGTATGGTAAATATACTAAAACATACCTGGGAATTTTAACGCTAAATAGGTAGTTGTGGGCTTTTTTAAAAATTAATTATGTTCACATTTATGTCAATTTTCTGTTAAATGGCCTCTATATTATCGGAACTCATCCTAAAAAAGCATCTTGATGCAGTTTTTTTTTTAAAGAGAAGTTTGTTTAAAATAAACAATATTGATTTACAGTAATTGGTAGGTCGTTTGTTGTGCTCAGGTGAGCTAATAACAAGAGCACCGTATAACGGGTGCCTTGCTTGGCTACGGGTATAGTTTTGAATAAATGAAAGCTTGTCAGATTATTTTTTTAAAGGTCACAGTGACCTTGACCTTTGACCTAGTGACCCAAAAATAGGTGTGGCGTGTAGAACTCATCAAGGTGCATCTAAATATGAAGTTTCAAAATTGTAAGTGGAAGCAATTTGATTTTAGAGCCAATGTTCAAAACCTTAACAAAATGTTAAGGTTTTAGCACGACGCGGATGTCGGACGACACAACGAGCTGGCCTTGACCGGTGAATCATGACAGCCCTACTAACATGTACCTTGGGTATGGTAAATATACTAAAACATACCTGGGAATTTTAACGCTAAATAGGTAGTTGTGGGCTTTTTTTAAAATTAATTATGTTCACATTTATGTCAATTTTCTGTTAAATGGCCTCTATATTATCGGAACTCATCCTAAAAAAGCATCTTGATGCAGTTTTTTTTTTAAAGAGAAGTTTGTTTAAAATAAACAATATTGATTTACAGTAATTGGTAGGTCGTTTGTTGTGCTCAGGTGAGCTAATAACAAGAGCACCGTATAACGGGTGCCTTGCTTGGCTACGGGTATAGTTTTGAATAAATGAAAGCTTGTCAGATTATTTTTTTAAAGGTCACAGTGACCTTGACCTTTGACCTAGTGACCCAAAAATAGGTGTGGCGTGTAGAACTCATCAAGGTGCATCTAAATATGAAGTTTCAAAATTGTAAGTGGAAGCAATTTGATTTTAGAGCCAATGTTCAAAACCTTAACAAAATGTTAAGGTTTTAGCACGACGCGGATGTCGGACGACACAACGAGCTGGCCTTGACCGGTGAATCATGACAGCCCTACTAACATGTACCTTGGGTATGGTAAATATACTAAAACATACCTGGGAATTTTAACGCTAAATAGGTAGTTGTGGGCTTTTTTTAAAATTAATTATGTTCACATTTATGTCAATTTTCTGTTAAATGGCCTCTATATTATCGGAACTCATCCTAAAAAAGCATCTTGATGCAGTTTTTTTTTTAAAGAGAAGTTTGTTTAAAATAAACAATATTGATTTACAGTAATTGGTAGGTCGTTTGTTGTGCTCAGGTGAGCTAATAACAAGAGCACCGTATAACGGGTGCCTTGCTTGGCTACGGGTATAGTTTTGAATAAATGAAAGCTTGTCAGATTATTTTTTTAAAGGTCACAGTGACCTTGACCTTTGACCTAGTGACCCAAAAATAGGTGTGGCGTGTAGAACTCATCAAGGTGCATCTAAATATGAAGTTTCAAAATTGTAAGTGGAAGCAATTTGATTTTAGAGCCAATGTTCAAAACCTTAACAAAATGTTAAGGTTTTAGCACGACGCGGATGTCGGACGACACAACGAGCTGGCCTTGACCGGTGAATCATGACAGCCCTACTAACATGTACCTTGGGTATGGTAAATATACTAAAACATACCTGGGAATTTTAACGCTAAATAGGTAGTTGTGGGCTTTTTTTAAAATTAATTATGTTCACATTTATGTCAATTTTCTGTTAAATGGCCTCTATATTATCGGAACTCATCCTAAAAAAGCATCTTGATGCAGTTTTTTTTTTAAAGAGAAGTTTGTTTAAAATAAACAATATTGATTTACAGTAATTGGTAGGTCGTTTTACGACATCGGATTTTGGGTGGGAACACAAATAGAGGACAGTCTTATATCAATCAGGTAAGTATACTTACCATACCTGGGGTACATGCAAGTAGTACCCGAGCCGACAATGACCAATCTGCAACACTACTGGTAATGCAATATATCTTTGAATACAAATATTGTTATTTGCATTTACTAAATTGGAAACAAAAGTCTTTAAGATGCCAAATATTTAAGATGCCGAAAGGACAAGAACATAGCATACGGATAGACATGCTAAGACTTTTGTCTCTTGACTCTTGTTTATTTAGGGTTAACATAAACTCAGATCTAGTTGACAATAATTATGCAAATATGGTATGCATTATGCTTAATCGCTTTTGACATTAGAATGCAGAAAATAACATGATTATAAGAATAATGTATACAATCTATTTTAAAACTCATACTGGACAACTAAACAAATACCCCACCCACTATAATTTGAAATTGGAATACGCACCTGTTTGTTTACATTGACAATATTTGAAGTGTGTACTTTTAAGACAGGATAAGGGCTCCGAACACTCAAATTAGTTTTGAGATGCTCATCTTCCGTTGTTATCGTCACATATCTTCAGAAATAAGACATCGCTTGTCATGAACTTTGTCAGCACTTCATGCGTGTAATTGTTTTGTTTTGAGCGGCTAAAAATGGACGATTAAACGTACCCGCACGTGACGTATTTGGAGCAATGTGATTGGCTAGTGGCTATGCAACAATTTCGCAACCAATCGTGATACAGGTCACAATATACTAAATAGTTTCCCTATATAATTTAATGTAAAAGCGACAACTTTGAGCGAAAATAAATTCAACATTTTGCACATAGAGACCCCCATAACCATACCTTTTCTTAAAGGCCATTTTAAGCGGAATCGATTTATGCAATAAAAAAGATATGTCATGTTCAAACCAAAAAAGAACTTGACGCTAATCAAAATCGACTGTTTTGCAACTTTTTTTTCGGTCGTTTCTTAGTGGAATGTAACCTTTTTCAGTGCAAGGCTTTACTAAAGTCTCCAAGTTTATCATATTTCAGGGATTCGGTCGTGAACACCTATTTATGCCCTACCATTATCTCCGAAAGATAAAACCCGAACAATAGTTTAAGATGTAAAACATGCCTTCGAGTCAACTATGATATTTTTTTAGAGAGTACAGCCCTACATGAAACGAGTATTTAGTATATTGTAACCTACATCGGCTATCTCGGATTCCTCCGTATGAAATAAATCGTCTGCTGAACCAGAGTGTTTCGCAACATTATAAGTCGTAATATACTAAATAGTTTCCCTATAAAATTCAATGTAAAAGCGACAACTTTAAGCGAAAATAAACAGGCCCGTACCCAGGCACTGGACCCAGGGGCCCGGGCCCCCCCCCCAGCTGGCTGTCGAGTTATGATTTTTTTTAATAATGGGCCTCTTGCAAATTTTTCTCACATGAAAGGGCCCGAAGTACACTTCCCCGCAATACAAATGCGCAGACTAGTTAATATCACAAAATAAGGTTTGTATAAGCATTAAAATTCTCCCCGGTTGCCCCCCCCCCCAGTCAAAAAATCCTGCGTACGGCCCTGTTGAAACTTTAGATTCTCTTTGATTTCAAAGAGAAAATACTAGTTGGTTATATGTCAGTGACTGACATATAACCATAATAGTATTTTATCTTTGAATTCAAACCTCCTCTAGAGTCATACTTTATGATACATTTCTCTGAAAACTGTGTTGTAGATGATAAACATTTTATTATGAATTTTCTTTGAAACTTTAGAGGAGATTTGATTTCAAAGAGAAAATACTAGTTGGTTATATGTCAGTGACTGACATATAACCATAAAAGTATTTTATCTTTGAAATCAAACCTCCTCTAGAGTCATACTTTATGATACATTTTTATGAAAACTTTGTTGTAGATGATAAACATTTTATTATGAATTTTCTTTGAAACTTTAGAGGAGGTTTGATTTCAAAGTGAAAATACTAGTAGGTTATATGTCGGTGACTGACATATAACCATAATAGTATTTTCTCTTTGAAATCAAACCTCCTCTAGAGTCATACTTTATGTTACATGTCAATGAAAGTTTTTGATTTTCAAAGGTTTCTTTTCCTTCTTCATAAAATATCATACATTTCCGAAATCTAAAGCTTTAAAGATGATTGTGAATTTCACACAAATGGTTAAAGCTTTAGACTTCAGAAAGGTGCTGATTTACTTGTTATATACAATAAATTTATAGCACAAAATAAGGTTTTTATACGCATTAAAATTTACCTTGAACTGTGCCTAATAAAAAAGTCTATTCGGGCCACGCCAGTCAAAATTTCCTGGGTACGGCCCTGAATAAATGCAACATTTTGCACATAGAGACCCCCATAACTATACCTTTCCTTAAAGGCCATTCTAAGCGGAATCGATTTATGCAATAAAATATATGTAATGTAGAAACCAAGAAAGATCTTGACACAAACCAAAACGCCCGTTTTTGCAACGTTTTTTGTCCGGCCGTTTTCTAGTGGAATGTAAACTGTTTCAGTGCATTGTTTTACTATAGTCTCTAAGTTGTCCACGTTCAGGGATTTTGTAGTGAACACCTATTCATGTTCTTCCACTATCTCCAAAAGATAAAACGAGAGCGCCGATGGCGCTGAAAGCATAGTTGCAAGATACAGGGAAGTTGCTGCTGAAGTAAATGTTTAGGTCAAAATATACTAAATAGTTTCCTTATAAGTTTCGATGTAAAAGCGACAACTTTGAGCGAAAATAAATACAACATTTTGCACATAGAGACCCCCATAACCATACCTTTTCTTGACGGGCATTCTTAGCTGAATCGATTTAAGCAATAAAAAAGATATGTCATGTCCAAACCAAAAAAGAATTCGACTCAAATCAAAATCGACTGTTTTTGCACCATTTTTTCGGCCGTTTTCTAGTAGATTGTAACCGTTTGCAGTGCCATTTTTTACTTTAATCTCCAACTTTATCCTATTTCAGGGATTTAGTAGTGAACACCTATGCTTACCCTATCAATATCTCCAAACGATAAAACCAAAACAACAGTCTAAAGTGTATAACATGCCTTCGAGGAAAATATGATGATTTGTTTAGAGAGTACAGCCCTTCATGACTCGATTATTTAGTATATTGTAACCTTATCGATTTCTGACATCATTCTATTTTTAGAAACGGGAATTCCAAATAGTGACGAATGTGAATGGTTACAAAATGACATAACTATGAAAATAAATACGTAGAATTACATTATTTCACGCATACCATTATGCAACCATCCGTTTTCTTTTCCGACTTGATACATTTACAGCTTTCCATTTAATATTTTACTGACACAACACTCGTCCAGAATTCGCGCGAATCCATTAAATCCGATGCCACATTTAAACCGTTAGCTCTACTCGTAACTTTAATTTCTGGCTCAAAGTAAATCATTTTAACTTCAATTAACACATCTCTATTACTCTCAAACTCTACTTCATCAAATCCATAGAAAGGCAGGTCAGAATCCATGTCATAATTGACCTCTCCCAGAACTGTAAACAGAGGAAATAGAAATTAGGTGTGAGGTCACTATCAACAAGAACAGACTTGTTTTACGAACGAAATTTTTTGTATAGTTTCTTAGAAGGTTTTTTCACGTAAAACGGTCTTAGAAAAATTCACTAAAAACGGTGTCAGCAATATTGTTGATATTGTTGGAAGAAAACGTTACAAAAACGTTTCAAAAAAAAAATTGTAAGAATTACCATATACTATATTAAATAGATATTTCGTCTGATTTGTGATCAGGTAAGGCTTCATAATGGTCAACCGTTCAATGTGGGTTTTCGAAATGTAGCTTATACCTTAAGCATAGGTGCGTTGCACCTATGCTAACCAGAACAATCGCTAAACGTGTAAAATGTGCCTTTGAGTCAGCTATGATATTTTTAGAAAGAACATGACACGATTATTTAGTATACTGTAACCTATAATTATACGCACGTGAAAACGTTGTCGTTGAATCAAGTACATAGATTACTTATTTAAAGTTTCGGATTGAAATGTAAAATGCTTGTCATAATGTTTTGTTTTCGATTTTTCAAATGACTAAATTATAAATATGCTTCTACTCGGCTCTACTCGGCTCTACTCGGCTCTGGTTACAGATTAAAGTCTCTGCAGCATATTTCCTACATAAATATATCGGTTTAACGTTTTAAATGATTCGTAGTTATTGAATAACTTTCATTCAATTAAAACGTTAAACCGATATGCGAGGTGCAAATGTTTCGATTCAGAAATATATAAACTAACTTAACATTTAGATCTTCGTTCACACTAGGTATTTAAAAACCCGGGTTGACCCTTTGAACTCACTTTATTCCCGTATCCTAACCACTAACACGTTTTGGAGGGAATGGGTAGGAGGGGGCGGGCGACAGTCCCGGATTATCCATTTAGCAGAGTAAGCAACTATCTGTGGGTCCTGTAAGATTAAGGGGCCGTATGAGACCATGACGAATGTTTTTTATTTAGCCTAATCTAATGACTTGAAAAATGGCCTGTACGAGGGCCCAAAAAGTTCCACTGCCTATGGGCCTCCACGGTGCTGAAGTGCTGTCGGGGCAATATGCCCGAGACCGACACGGACCCATGCAGCAGTACAGACTGGGAATTCGAGGAGGGGTTAATACAATGTGCTTAAGAAACTGTCGGGGGGGGGGGTGTCCACACGACAATCTGAATGTGCCTATATAGGTGGCGCGTGAAGTGGACTGGTCAACCATAAAAAACAATGTCAGTACTCATGTAGGTTTCATTTAAATACGTGTAGTGACCATTTTAGAAGGGATGCAAATTGCGCTTGATTAGTCATTTTCGGCTCGGGTACTACTTTAATGTACCCCGGGTACTCTTAAGTATACTAAAATGTACCCCGGGTAGGGAAAATATACTAACACGTACCCGGCCAATTTAGCCCCGTCAAAAATCCGATGTAGTAAAACGCGCTACGGAATAAGGAATGGAATTCCTTTTGAATAAAAACTGCCTCAACGTTATTTTTTTACTATGAGTATCGATAATATAGAGGCCATTTTAGAAAATATTGACGTAACTATGAACATGAATAATATATTAAAAAAAAGCCGACAACGATCAATTTAGCTTTATAATTCCTGGGTACGCTTAAGTAGTACCCGGTGTGCATTTAAGTATACTAAAAAGTACCCGGGGTACATGTTTTAAACGTTTGTTTTTATAAGGAACGATAAAGAAGACAAAATATTGAAATATGCATCACTGTGAGTGAGTATACATGTGTTCTTAAGTAGTTTTTAGTTTGAAGGAGGGGGGGGGCGGTGAACGGCTGGTGCTAAGCGCGCAAAAACGAATACCGGTACTATACCAATTCAACTCATGTTTACCGTACAGATAAATTTGTTTACGAAACAATCAAACAAAATGGCATTCGAAATTAAAAACGAAACAAAATAAATGCAGTGCATTTCGCAAGCAAGAGAAGCTGCAATAGTAAGGATAGTAAATACTGACATATATTACAATAATAATAATAATAATAATAATAATAATAATAATAATAATAATCATAATAATAATAATAATAATAATAATAAATAATGATGATGATGATGATGATGATGATGATGATGATGATGATGATGATGATGATGATAATGATGATGATGATGATGATGCTGCTGATGATGATGATGATGACGTTTATCATCTAAATATAGACATGTTTGTTAAAACAATCGCATACAGCAAAATTTAGTCAGTGTAAATATAAGGAGCGCGCTCGCAAACTTCCAATAAATAACTAATGAAATCAGCGTTTCCGAATATCCAAATAATACAAAAGGGAAGGAAACCAAACTATTATACATTTACAATCTCTGCGCAGAGTTGTCGTTCCTTGCTCTAACATAACATTTGATCCAGCTATGCTGGTTCCAGTCAAATCTCAGCGCGGAGTTTGTTATATTTATGAGTTGTAAATACTTGATTTTTTTTCCCTTTTATGTATGTTCCGATCACAGATCATATATTCAGGCAATAAGTATTATTGTGTCAATGCAACTATAATAATTGGCAATTATGACTCAACTCGCCCAGCTTCATCGAGTTAAAAGATATAATCAGCGAATTGCATCCCGTCCCTTAAGTGTACGGGAGGCTTCATATATAAAACTGTTCTGGTACGAAATTGTATAATAAATTTCAATTAATTATTTGTCGTGGTTTACTTGTGACTTTTAAAACATCAAATTGGTCTTTGATATTCGGTAATAAGAACGCTTATATGTATTATTAAAAGTGATATACCTTTCTGTTTAGAAAAGATAGCTTTGTTTTTGCTTTAATAACGTAAGTAGCCACTGACGATTGGGAAAATAGTGCGAATCCCATATATTAATATGACCGCATTTGTGTATGTTGCTTGCATAGGACATTGATAAAAGCGAGTGTCTTAAAAGGGCCTTTTCACGCTTTAGTAAATTGACAAAATTGAAAAAAAAAGTTTCAGATTCGCACATTTTCCTTAAAGTTATGATATTTGTGAAGAAACAGTAATACTGAACATTAACCATGCTCTAAAATATCCATTATGTGCATCTTTTGACGATTTAAAAACCTGAAAATTATAAAGCGTTGCAACGCGAAACGATTGAATAATTTGGAGAATTCTGTTGTTGTCGTTGTATTTTTTTATACTACGAGGATTGCATATATATATATATATATATATATATATATATATATATATATATATATATATATATATATATATATATATATATATATATATATATATATATAATATAAAAAGTAAAAAATGCGTTTGACATGGTATGAGAGCGGATGGTCTAATGGATAGAGAGGAAGACTTTTGCTCGATGGTTCCAGGGGTCAGTGGTTCGAGCACCGTTGAGGGTGTTTTTTTTTAATTCTTTAATTGTATTCTTGTTTTTTTACTGGAGATTTTTAGACCCAATATTAACATTTATCAATATAAAGCATATAATGACAATCTTCAATACATGCCAAAATCTGTATTGTGTTTCGGTTACTGACTAGCAGTGTTATATTGTACGTGTTTTCCGCCCCAAATGTACATCTTTATATTCTTTAAGAAACATACTTGTTTGGTTATATACACGTATTAAAAGAGCTGTTTATTTCATCCCATTCTAAATCACAGTTTAATTGAACTATTCCTTATGTTTTAACATTTGAAACACAAAATTAGTAATAATAAAACAGGAATAACATTTTAACCAAATATTTATTCCAGCTCATGAGCGAAACGTTTCTTAACCGTCTATTTAATCGGCATTTCAAATCATTAGCGTTGTATTCAAGAAGATCTGATTCTTTGTGTACACGAACGCTTCTGTACATTGTTTAACCATCAGATATACCCAGCACCTGTCCCCAAAGAATGAAATGTCTTTAATTGAAAGCAATTAATCAGTCAGTAAATCTCAAGCTACAGAAGATTTATATCAATTTCAGATTTTGCTGACATATTTAACCGAGCATGAGCCAATCGCTTGGTGTACATGTATAGTCCAAAACTTTGGTTGAATAGGAAGTGGTATTGTTTACAACCTTAATAAAATGCGTGCAGGTCTTGAAGCGGCAGCTTTTGTGTTTATCTAATTTCTTAAATGTAACAAAAACTCATCAGTCAAAACAAAAACATTGTGTTCTTGTTAGCAAATACATGAATAATAACGTTTACATCATATAGACTTTTAAGTTAGCAAGCTTTATTACATTTTAGCAACGGGATAAAAAGGCAATTGAATAGAAAAATAACCAAACGGACGGAAAACACAATAGAGCCTAGGTCTGTAACAATTGGGTTCATGCAGGTGCGAAAAAGTTGCGAAAAAAATTGTCCTAGATAAGCAATTGCAATCCCTTCAGGCTAATCAGTGACGACACTTCCCGCCTTTTTCTAAACGAAAATCCAGTGAAGGCGGAAAGTACCGTCACTGATTAGCATGAGAATGTGCGACAAAATATAATAAAAGTACCAGTTAGTCAATCTTTGAACAATGCCGACAACAGGCATGACAACAGGCATCCACACATTAACAATGTTTGCCACTATTTTCTTAGTCGTTTGCTGTTAGTCGTTATATCAGTACATAGCGTCACGTGTGACATGACTGATTGATTTTAACCCAGCAATTGCTTTGTTTGTTCATTAATGGCTCAGGTGTACTGTGTTACATACTAAGTTACTAGTATTTTGAACAAAAACTCAGCTCTTATCCTGTACGTTAAACTCAATCAAACAATTACTACTCAGTCCTAATTATAAGTGTTCGGTTACCGAAAATGCCAAGATTGCAAATTAAACTATCGCTAAAACCAGTAACGTATACATCCATTTAAAGAATGCCTATACATGCGGATATAATAAGATGTGCCGTTGATGTTTGGTTTGCAATCTCATTTGAAATTCAAATATCGGGAATAGCTTTGCTTTAAGTCTCACTTAATCACTCGCGAAGACTGATTGAAATCGGCTGTGGTAAAGTACACACACAATTGGAATGAATTTAGTATAAACGTATTTCAGTGAGCGAAAGAAAACGAAATGCAACTAATTAATTTTATTGGAGCATTCTAAATACCTCCAGCTCAACAATTATGGACTTGAAATATGAGAAGACTTTGGATGGTATTTTAATGAAATGATTTGAAGAGCGTTTATAGATGGATCAGCACCCGTGGAATTGTGTTCCCTGACGACTTTCATTTCATGTCTTAGGTAAGATACCAGTTATTGTGTTTTTTACAATCATTTAAGCGTGTAGTTTCTTGATTTTGCAGTTGTATATGGCATTGATATTTTTCTATAATATGATAAAATCTGCTATTGTTTCTCAAGAATATTTGTTGATTGACAAACTTTTTGTGATCATCGTGAATTTGATGACAATACAAATCTTTAATTATACCATTTTTATTCGTACTATGTGTCAATTATCGGGTACAATCAGTGCTAACTAAGTTTCGAATAACGAATTTTGTAAAAATATCGCAGTTTTAACAAACACAATTTTTGTTAACTGTATATGTTCCACTGATACACAATTTTAATATTAAAATCTCCACTTTTAGATGGGCCAAACATTATAAATATTTTTTCCCTTTAGTATGATTTATTACGACATGAATTGCATGAATATGTTCTTTTTTATAAGAACACATAGGGAATAGCAGGTTCGATTTTTATACTATAACTTTTTAATAAGGCGTTCATCATCACATTACTACAATCGCATAGACGTTGCATTTGACCACTAGGTAGATTCTACCAATATTCTACCAATGTTTGGCATTCAAGTATAATAGCATATCAAGAACGTATGCAAAGTCATAACTATTTTGATCTCATAGATCTGCTATGTCTATTAACAGATACCGTTTATTAACGTGTTTAAACTGAATTTCCTAATAGACCCTTCCGTGATTGTTATTGATTAACCACCGCTGAGAATGGCAACTGAAATGTATAACCTTATCGTACGACGATGTCAATATCTTTGCTTGTACACACTCTTGATAATGATCGAGATCTAGACTTACATTACAAAACGCTAAACAGTCAAATTATCCCGCATCTAAAGTGCACTCACAAATATAAGGCATGTTTCTGTTTTTAAAAACAAATCGATGTTTAACAGCAAGAACTCTTCAACATTCATATTCATATACAGTAAAGGGAAGATTAGACGAACGCTATAGTACGTTGGGACAAACAGACGAAAATCTGCAAACTTTGCTGAATTTACGACACTGAAATTGCTTGAACAGAATATATAAGATTTAATTCGGTATTGTACAGTATTTTTCAGTACACGTGAATGCAATTATCACAGTTAAATAATTAACAGCTGCAACCCGACACCATAATGCAATAAACATGCACAGACTAAACAGGGGCGACACATTCCGTCTTTATGGAATTTTTGAAAGAAATCTTCTCTAAAGTAAAATTCAGTCTGGGCGGCAAGTATTATCCCTGTGTCCTTCTACCTTTTGGGGCGTCAACATTACTATTATACCTGTTTGTATATAACCCAAGGTACCACAGATTGCACAGCTCATACATTGTATTGCAGTGATATATTATTATTTCTTTTTATTTATATATTATATGCTTTCGTGTAGTTTTTATTTTCACCGCCTTCAAAAACATGTTGAAGGATATGGTATGTATATTTTAAAGTTGGCAACTTACAAAATAAAACAAATCACTACCTATCGAACATAACTGCCCTAAAATCTGGAACTAACGTACGTCGACGCTTGATACGATGTGGTCATGTTTCAATACAATTTTTAATAGCATTAATATCTGTGTCAGTGACGTAAGTTCTGATTATACGAATAAGCTAGTTAATATGAGCATAAAATATGAGCATAAAAGCTTTGTTTAAAATTCCAAAAATTCTGTGACCGGTTCCATTTCATATCTGATCTCTAAGACGTTCTGCAAAGAGCCCTATTGTTATGTTAAGTGCACGCACATGGACACACTTGGTTAAGTACACGCACATGGACACACTTGGTTAAGTACACGCACATGGACACACTTGGTTAAGTACACGCACATGGACACACTCTAATACTTTTGATATTCGTTTCTTTGTTTATATATTCGGCTTCTTTTCAACACACATTGGCCACGAAGCTTCAAAACAGAATAGTTATTTAGAATTTGTCATCAAAATCATACCTCCTCCGAGATACAAAGGCTGTTCGATATCAGAATGTCGTTTTATTGTATTCCCCATTGCTTTGATTGTCGCTGATTTCATCATTACTCATTAAATATTCGAGTCCATAGTTTTCAAGAGAATTAGGCCGAGGAAGACCTACGGTCGTTAAATAGACCATGTTTGCTATGGGACGCTGTATTTAAACACGAGAAGTGCCATAAAACAATTGAGTCCTGGCCGGATACATAAAGGCCATATGTGGGGAAAAATCAAATAAATAAGCACTTGTAAAGAGCTATAAATAACTGAAGTTTGAGAGAGGTTGTATAAAATTAGTATACTGCTCTAGATCATAAAAAAGGTAGAATGATCAAGGCTATAGCAATTCAAAATGTTTGAAAATCATAAACCCTGTTCAGGTGAATGTCTTATTCACAAATACTATACTAAAATTAAAAAGTTACATTTTGTCCACAGGTGGTTAGCGTGTGGCCATGATATTAATTAGTGAAAACATCATTTTGAATGATAAATAATCATATTATGACGAAAAATTAACTTTTCTGAAAAAAAATATTTCACTATCAAATATATATATAACAAGGTATGCAACTCAAAATCAGCCCAAAACGGGGTGCATCGCTTTGAACAACCATATCTTCATCAATTTTGCAGCGATTTTCACGATCTCGGTCTTATTCAACGCAGAAATGAATTTCCTTTCTGGAAATGTATATGTCTTGCAATATTTTTACAAATGCTGGGTCAACTTTTAAGAAATAACACGATACACAACACGCATGACCCAGTTGACAGTGATCATGTATTCTTTATGAATGAAATCTCCAGTTGTAAAGACACACCTCCGCATTGGACCAATGAAATCACTCGTATGTTTAAAATGTCAGTTAGTTGAAATGTATGTAAACAAAGGTTTCAAACGGCGCTGGACAGTTAGTCTTGATGCAGAATGTAACGACAAGAACGGTAATAATGTTTTTTCATACGTTTTATTGAATTATGGTATCGAACTACATGAACTTTATAGGGAAGTTGCCCTTTACTCCGTGAAGATTTCAGTCTTAAAGACAGCATGATCACTGTCAACTGGGTCATGCGTGTTGTGTATCGTGTTATTTCTTAAAAGTTGACCCAGCATTTGTAAAAATATTGCAAGACATATACATTTCCAGAAAGAAAATTAATTTCTGCGTTGAATAAGACCGAGATCGTGAAAATCGCTGCAAAATTGATGAAGATATGGCTGTTCAAAGCGATGCACCCCGTTTTGGGCTGATTTTGAGTTGCATACCTTGTTATATATATATTTGATAGTGAAATATTTTTTTTCAGAAAAGTTAATTTTTCGTTATAATATGATTATTTATCATTCAAAATGATGTTTTCACTGATTAATATCATAGCCACACGCTAACCACCTGTGATTTTGTCACATACAAATTATTTTCAAAATAGATTTGATAAATGCTTTAACACTAAAATAAATACAAGTTATGAAAAGAAAACATGCAATCAACCAAAAACGTCGAAATTACTGCAACAATAGAAACACAACAAAAATATATCTTACAAACAATTTATTGTTTACTGGTGGGAACCATTTTTAAGGGTAGATCCGGTTACTACAACACACATACTTGCTACTCGATTATAAAATGAACAGTCAAGTTAAATCCATTTTTAGTACAACATATACATATGAACTTGATACACCGGGGTTAAACTTCAGCGATGTTTTGCAATATAATTGATCTCGCATACGTATTAACGTATATTTAGTGACATCCAATGTCAAAGTACCGAAGAAGACTCCCTGGCGATTGTCCATGCTTTGAAAAGGAAACTTTCACGTGGACATGATTGAAAGCATGGACTTTTCATGATTGCATGGTTAATTTCTAATCTTCTAAATACCACAAACATAAAAAACGTGTACTGGTGTAACATATTAACTTAAAATTCAACCATTAGACAACCTACACGCATATGTCGAAACAGATGATATGAATAAAGAAACAACTACTGTATATATATTTCTTCTGTACTTACCGTTGTTTGAAAGCAAACAGATAATGCTTTGTTAAAAGCTTAATTGAAGATTTTATAATTCTTTGACAAAATGGTCTTTATCTCAGAGAAACATAACACTATCCAATCTGGACAAAAACGTCGGATTAAGCCAATTATCATTACAGCATAACTTTGACAAGGGCGTAATAAGATGCAATAATGTGTACACTTATGCACTATATGACGGGCAAGTGAAATCTCTTCAAATGGTAAATTGACAGTGTTAGGTAAACCATATATTATACCGGTTGAATGAAGTGCACCTATACGATAAGATTGTCGAATTTTGCAAATATTGGTATAACGAACATTAATGCTACATACTACCTCTTTCTTCTAGAGACAATATTGTCTTAATAAAATTGACGCTAACAATCTGTATTGGAATACGCCGTTTTGGTTAATCGGCTATACGATCTGGTGTATGTGGAGCTAAACTATATAAAACGAGTTGTAGGAATGGTGCATGTACAAATAATAAGAAAGGTTTTCGGAAACATTTAATATCGTGAAGGTATGTCTATTTATTATTTGTTTGAAAAAAAATATATGTGTTAACGACATGCAAACTATTAAAGAACTAACTTTGAGTCGTAAGATTGGATGAGCCGCGAAATGCGAAAAAGGTTATTATGACACACGCTGCCAGTGTACCTAAAGACCAGCAAGCTCATGAACGCAGTCTGGCCAGGAACTATCCGGTCCGCTATAGAGAATACGAAACATTCCATGACTTTATTACTGACGGCCTTCTCGTGAACAGACTGCGCCAGTGCACAGGCTGGCCTAAAGCTTCGCTGGTCTTATATTACACAAGAACCATTTTCGCATGACGCGACTCAAATAAGCTAATTAATATCAGTACTTGGCAGGGTTGCATAATCTTGGGTTACCGTAAATGATAAGTTAGATATGTATCGATGGCACACAGATATAATGGTTATAGGGGACTTCTCCTCCCGACGAGATGTTTTAGAATGCCGCACACATGACATTTCCTATATTTTGCAAGGAAAGGTAATAATTGTTGAATGTTTTCAATGTGAGTTACCTTTTAAAATTTAATAAATACCGAGGGTTCGACAGTATTTATTTTAAGATATTGCGTAGGATGCTCAGCGGTCTCTAGCATCATCACACTTTGTATATCAAACTACTGGGTTATTATTTATGTAGATAATGGGTAGTAACTTATGGTTCCAAAGATAACTGTGCTAATTAGACCGTATTTCAGTAAGAGTTAAATGCAGTTACACGTCGATTCTCCAAAGCTTTCTGATACGTTGCGCAATAGTTTATTAAACACGCTCGCAGACCCACCATGTCTGTTAAATCGCGGTTGAAAAGCTAATTGCAAGCGAGCATATTTCGTTAACATTCACGTGTCTGTGAGAATTCTTCTCAAAGTAATGACGTTTTTCTAAAATATGTTAATGAATCCCAAAATGTTGGTACTGTAACCTCGGCTTATGCGGTTTTTCTCCTTAGCGCTGGGACCTTCCAGAATTAATATCTACGATAATTAATGGGAGGATGAACGTGACGATGTTGGGAAGTTTTCACTGAGGGCGGGGCGTTTTCACCCATACCCTCCTCTTCAATCTTTAAACAGGTACACTTCAACAGTGTCCATTCGCATACACGCCGAGTGAATAACGCCCAAAACCTGTGTATGGCTTATTTAACCCATTTATGCCTGGTGGACTCTACCATTCGTCTAAATAGGATATAAATTTATTTCCAAAATTAGGGATGTCTAGTATATTTATTTCTATATTTAGAATATTTCTTACAGAAATTCTTTCAAGCCAACAGCGCATACCGCATCATGCGGCGTCTCTTTTTGGTCTACGCTGTTTGCCAATGCCCTTTTTCAAGACGCTAGGCATAAATGGGTTAAAGTTGAATTGTAGCACTGGGCCAATGCAATGCAACAATATCATCAGCAGCGACACGAACGTGAGTGCATCGTTAAATAATATCCCTATACAACTAACTGAAAATAAGAAAATCATCTGTTGTATGATGTTTCAGTTCAATGACGTATGGTTCATAGATATACTTTTGTAGCTTAAGGCCAGGTAACGAAAAAATAAGGCACACCTGTGCGTGGAAGCTTTCTTACTTATAAACAATGTCTGTAAACCAGTCGGGCCTGTTAACGCATCTCATTACAGTTCTTGGCAAATACGCTACACTTCTCGCGATTAAATAGCACCGCATTGTCTTCCGTTTATCTAAAGAGAATTATATGCCGCTCTTGCCGAATTTGCTGCATTGGATAAACTTCATTTTTGTTCATACTCTTGTAGTTTTAACTAAAAGACAATTTGAAAATGTAAATCATAGACTCATGTCCAGATTTCAGAATCGAGTACAGTTTCTGGTTGGTTGTTTAAAGAAATATAGGTTGTTTGAATCAAGGTCCTGAGTTCAATTCATTGTGCAATGATAAACAATTGTGATTTATTATGTTAGATTGCGCTTTAAAACAACACAGGTAGACACAGAGCTTCAATCCAACAAAGGGTTGAAGCTTGAAAATAAGTAGATTAGGTTTCTTTATAGTGGTCCAAAACTGTGTATGGCTATGAAATAACGTGTTGGCGAAGAACAACAATCAGGCCTGTGTTTTAATTTGGACCATTGAAAGACCGTTTTTGATATCAATACCAATAATTATATGGCATTTATTTATGCACGGACATGTCTCTGAAAGATAAGTCTACTTTCAACTGAATACATGGCGGTCTGTTTAAATTAATCAATTTTGTTTTAGTAGTCATTGTAAATTGAAAATTTTCATACGGGGTTGAACAGGAAAAAGTGAATTGGATTAATCAAATATTTCTAACATACGAGGCAATAAAAGATAAATTATAAATAAGAAATTATATCAAAACGTACTAACTAGGCATAGTTTACTGTTCTCCGTTTTTGTATGTTTACATTTCCAAATTAGAGGCAAAATATGAAAAAACATGTCCCGATATAGACACTCTACTGTTGTAGTTCAGAACAGGCATTTGATACACCCATCGTTCAGTTACTTAAAGCAAATGTTCACCCACCTTTTAACAAATGTATTACACCTGACATCTAATGCTTAAATTTTTTGTTTGCTGCAAAAGCGCCAGTATGTATGTACTTTGCCAAAACAGTGAATGTCGTTTTACGCGCCTTATTGTTTATGAAAACTATACTTCCCAAGAGTAAGAACTATACTCACTGTGTACGCATGTCCGTGAAAACTTTTCGTTATTCGATTAAACTAATAGCTTAGAGATTAGGATTAACAGTGTAAGTGATTCATATAACAGCGGTCGCTGCCATGTAGGATTGTTTTAAACCGATGACTGGCTTGGCGTATCAGTAGCGTGGATGAAATTAACCTTAGTGTGTTTCTAATATAGGTAAGTGGTGTTAGATGTTTACAATGGCCGACACAGTATCTTCTGTTTTATGTTGTTTATTGATATTCCTTGATGAAAGTGTTTTGGAAATGCTTTGACCATACGCTTTGTTTAGTTGAAGTTTATGTATCAGAATAGATCCTACTCCATTTTACTAATATCTACGTGTGTAAAACGTCAATTACACTTGGTACACTCGATATCCGATTATTGTTGACTGCATTATCTCAACCGTCAGCAAAATGAGCAACACCGTATTTCCTTGACCTAAGTAATTTATATTCCTTGTAGAAATTTGTGTCTACATGTATATTCCATAAGGAATGTTCAACAGCTTGGGTCGTTAACAAGCACTGGTATATAAATGCCTGCAATGTATTGAAAGTAATAACTGTTTGTATCACACACAGGCGCATTTGTTTCGTTTATATGTAGCATAAAGTGATTATCTCTTAGTATGTGACTGGCATGTTTTACGAATTATTTTTCAAGCAAGATTTTCTTTATATATAATGTATAATATATAATGTATAGGTATGTCGGTCAATATTACCAACTTTATCAGAAACTCGTATGTGATCACATAGTGGATATTGTCCATCTAGATGTGATCACATAGTGGATATTGTCCATCTAGATGTGATCACATAGTGGATATTGTCCATCTAGATGTGATCACATAGTGGATATTGTCCATCTAGTGACCAGACTATCCCCACTCTGGGAGTGTTTTTGCCACCAAGTACATGTACTAATTTTATCCAGGAAACGGACTCGATAGCCCTTCAATGAGTATTACCGGTAGGCCTTTGATGCAATCGAGGTAAACTGAAGAATTTTGAACTAATAATACCAACGTGCATTTTTGTTAATATCACACATATGTAGTACTACAGTTAAAATCGCACACGCGTCGTTGTATAAAATGGCTGTTAAATAAATATATTTTGCCATTAACATAAAATTTCAATGTATATACACGTGTGTTAACAATGTCACATTCATTCATTTTCTTTACAGAGACAACACAGTGTGTAGATATATATTTGTTTTGCTGGTATTAAAGATGCTGTTCTTTATTTTTCAATGTTTGTTTTTTGCATGTCTATATAATACTGTTCAATTGTTTTGTTCAACATCATAATCACAAACTCGTTTTTTTAATTAAAATAAGATTTGTATACATATATTTTGTCTATAACACCAGTTAGCATTTTTGTTTCAAGCTCAACGATGGCCATCTTTTTGATAAAATAGATTAGATAAAATGCTAACTGTCCATTTGCACTGCTTGTACAGTTATTCATCCCGTCATACGATTCATGTTTTCTTAAAGGGGTTATCTAAAAAAATGACTGTTTGAAACAAAGGATATTTTAGTGTTTTATAAACTAGTAATGATATATTAGGTTGATGTTGCTTACCCTCAACACTGTCTTACAGTTAGCAATTTTCTTTCCTGGCAATGTGTAGGTTATTAAATATTAATAATTCAGACACGCTAAGCTACATTAAGTTGTTTATGTCAAATATTTTTAATTATAAATATAAATTACCCTCATAGCATCGCAATTCAAATCAGCCCGCTATAAGCACACACTTGTCGGATGATAACCAGAGCAAAATAATTTAAAAAAAAAACAAATACATGTATTCGTCGAACATACCAGTTTTTAGCCGTTCGTTTTAAGAGCGTAAAACTTGTCTCTTTCTGATATTTCTTTTATTGTTTATTATCTATGTCACCTCACTTTCATTCATTTTGAGATTCTTATAACAATTGCTATTGCTTATAATCGAATTTAATAGACCAACGCATCACGACGAATGACGAATAATAAAACACCATTTACTTCACGGACGGTATAATGCACACGTAATACGTTATGAATGGTGTGCTAAAATTTGTAAAGGAACGATTAATAAAAATGCTGAGCTTTAAAATTACAAAATACTCGCGTTTAAAAATGTGAGTTGGTTATATTGACCTAGGTATAAAAAGCTTAAAGGGATCTTTTCACGCTTTGGTAAATTGACAAAATTGAAAAAAGTTGTTTCAGATTCGTAAGTTTTTGTTTTAGTTATGATATTTGTGAGGAAACAGTAATACTGAACATTAACCATGCTCTAATATAGCCATTATATGCATCTTTTGACGATTTTAAAACCTAAAAATTATAAAGCGTTGCAACGCGAAACGATTGAATAATTTGGAGAGTTCTGTTTTTGTCGTTAAGTTTTGTGAAACTACGAAGATTGCTTATATAAGGTATAAAATACGTGAAGAATGTGTACTCGGCGGAATGGCTCAGTAGGCTAAAGCGTTTTTACTTCAGGACTCTGGCAGGACTCCAGGGGTCAATGGTTCGAAACCTGCTCCGGGCAATGTTCTTTTCCTTTTTTTATTTTTTTTCTTGATTTTTTACTGGAGCTTTTATGATCCAATGTTTACATTTATCAATATAAAGCATTTAATGAATAAGTTAAAAAAAATGCCAAAATCTGTGAAAAGGCCCCTTTAAACGATTTTTTATGAAGCTCTATTCATGTTTTTAGATTTATATAAGTTGGTATCGCAATGTCGCCTGCCTTGGTTAGATACATTTTTTTAAAATAAAGAAGATACGCTCATACTTAAAATTTAACTTATGGCACGTCTAATATCGGTTAAATGATCAATATCCTTTTAAATAGATGCAATCAAATGGATAATTATTCGACTGTTAAACATTGATTTTTTTGTTCGGTAGAGTATCGATTCACGCGTTCGCGAGATATAAGTAAAAATATATTCTACGATCAAGATTGTATATAAAATAAAAGTATACAGACGCAAACATATTTTTGTTTTAGGCATGCTCACATCTGTCGCCACGTTGTTTCTGGAAGCACTGCAGTGCTTTAAACCACAAACGAGTGGGCCAAGAGAGGGATGCTCTTATTTAAAATGATAAAGACGTTAGTGCATGCATTCAAGCTGTTCTTACAATATCATCTCGTGTTTATTCTTCAGGTGATGCCAATACTTGTCAGGACGTTGACTTTACCGACCAATCAAGTTACAGAGATAACAACTTGCGTTCAAGTGTTGACGACTCTCGGATCAACCCCAACTACCCCTTACAATCCTTACTCGGAACATTTACCGTAAAGACCGACAGCGGCATTTCCAGACAGTGTTGAGCGGTTGTTGCATGGCTTTGATGGACAGGTTTATGTGCTCTGTTTGGTGCTAAATGTCATTATAGATCTCTCAAGGAGGGTCATACACACGCACCGAGAGCCCGCAGGTGTGATTTGAGCTGTTATAGGTTATACGAATACAATACATAAGAAGTTCTCCAGACGTTTGCGGGATCTTTTTACATCGTGTCGACCGCAATACCGTCTACAAATGTTCCGTAGACACCAGAGAGGCCGCCATACGCATCTGCTTCCCGCATCCCGCAAATATACACCTGGTGGAAACGACAAACAGTAGATCTGTACAAGTACCCAAGAACATTAGTTCGTAAACCAGGGAAAGGTAAACAAAAGCTGCGCCTGTTGTTGTGATGCAAGAGTATAAGGCGTGTTTGGTGAAAACGTATAAAATATATACTTTATGAAACCATGTCTCGTAGATCATGATTTACAAATCTTATGTCGTTTTAATGAACTGTTCTAATGGGTGTAAATGTAAAGGTGGTGACTGCACTCTCTTATACCCGTGGAGGGAATCTGTGCATAACGTGTAAAAAGTGATTGCAAACAAAATATTTTTTTGGTTTTTTGTACGTGTTTATGCGCATTTAGTGTAACGAAACATACCTAACTTCATTTGGTTGAATTTGTGCTCGCCTTAATATCGTCGGGCACCTTTTCGAGCCTCAGTTCGGTGACATACTTATTCTTCAGATTTGAACCATCCAAAAGTATTCAATGGTGTTTAGTGTGGAGCAAGTGAATTGTTTCGCAGATTGTTCCGATTTCAGTAGCATGCAGAGGAATACCATGAAGCCCGGGACTGGTTTCTCAATCAGCACGAAGAGACCTCCAAAACCGCCATGCTGGAGGGATTTTGTGAGTACAAGTCTAATGGCAGAGTCTGAATTTACTGACATAAGTAAAGTTGCTAGGAGCTCCAATGAAAGTTTTAGTTCTGACGGTAATCTGAAAGTGAATAAGCCGAAAAAAGTTCGCGCACGAATACACCGAACTCGTAGTCAATTTGCTATTGAGGAGTGTGATTTGCCGGATGAAATGCTGACAATGACACTAGCTGAAACTAAGCCGGATGACATCGGTTTATGCAGGGGCAGTTCTCTAAACGAGCAAATACTTCAGGAAGCGAACAACCGAAAATGTCAGACCTGGTTAAGGAATATAGAAGCTAGTCAGCCTTTAGAGGACGTAAGCTGTTACGATTTGAGTGCGCAGGAGAGGGAGGCGGTTTCCTTAGAAATTCCAGACGACACGTGCAATTATGATCAGCAACACTCAGAGAGTTGTTCTTACAAACTGGAAACTAGTTCAAGCAATGACTACCGAAATAAAGACAATACAACGCGTTCAAGTTGTGACAACTTTAAGGAAGAGGTGTCATGGACTTACTCATCACGCACTGTTACAAATCTAAAACACACACCTTCATTATCTGGTCATGAAATAATTAATACTTGTTAACTGTTGATTGCGTATATAATATAGTAGCATTTATTTATGTGCAATCCTTTATTTTATTGAAAATAACAATGCATATAGAAAATAAATAAAAACAGTACTATTTACTATACTTGTATTTTACTCTTGTTGAAGTGCGTAATCTAGATCCTCATATATATTCAATACAGTTTGGTTTACGCATTAATAATGACAACTGAAATCTAATATCATAAGCGATTGATTGACAATAAAAAGATTACAACCATCAGGTAAACGTTTGCTTCTGTTCTTAGGAAATGTTGTGTATGCCCTTTTAATGCAATGCATGCGATTTGTTTTCATATTTAATAAATGCGTTCGATCCATTGTAAGAATATTAGCGTTTACAATTTTGGATTGGAATACATCAACGTGAAATGAAGTTTATAATGCGACACCAATGATACAAGTTAACACATCACTGTTGACGCATACTTTTATTTGCTAAACGTAATTGTATTTGTTTTAAATTTCTGTTGTTATGTGTTTGAACTCGTTTAATACTAAATTTCATATAAAATAATCATGTTTAATATTAAAGTAAGGCTTTTCATGTTTGAGCAACTTCATTCTAATGGTGAAGAAGTTCATTAGCGCTGAACAAGGCGAAACACTAGTCCATAGTAATATTTAACGTAGTTTATTCAAAGTTTGTATAACAATATTTCTTAGGGCATCTAGATAAATATATCAACACCGTAATCAACATTGTTCAGCACATAAGTGTTCTTACATACTTTCTTTCTTACGGAGCCAGGAACCTACCTAAGGATGTTCTGAACAGTACTGGTGCAGTGACTGCTGTCATGAAAAGACTTGTGTTGCTACGCGTTGTTCTCCCTTTGTTATTTGAGATAATGATTTATTGTAAAGTTTAAATACCCAGTTATCGTCGTCTTCACTATATAATACGTATAGAAAGCTGGGCATCGCCCGTTTTATTCTATTATTGGTGTTTAATCCACCCGTTTAAAGAGTTTACTGCAAGCAAAATATATTGATCTATAGGGAGTATTTCGTGGTTTGTTGAGATGGTAAATAAGTCATAATTGTTTAGCCTTGTTTTCGTGTGTTTAATAATTGCGAGACATTTGAAAATATATCCGACAAAACCCTGATTTTATTTTGATGAAATTAATTTAAAATAATAAAATCTTATGTGATATATCGTCAAAGCCAGTGGAGATGTCCACCATTACATAACATTTGGAACATTACTATTGGCATTTCGTTAGGAATGATTCCGGTCATTTAAACGTTATTTATGTTAATTAATTTATTGTAAGATGTATTGAATAAAACGATACTTTACGGACAGTAGTGGAAGATTACTTGTGACATTAGGAATTATTTGTGACATTAAGAATAAAGTGGTTAATTCGATAATAGTGTACCATACAAGTTTAATGCAGGTTATATTGACTAATTATTTTCGGTTTTTAATTATGAAATGAACATAACAAAGCTCATCTGTCCTAATGGAACAAATTATTAATTTCGATTCAATCCTGAACGCTCTATAATGTATTACGTTGTGCAAGTTGTTTTGAATAAAACAATGATTGTGGACCTAACAAAACAGAACAACATATTATTATTACGAATACACACTTTTATTATCCGTTTCATACATACAACCAATCACACAATGGAATACAAGAGAAACGAATAGATTAAGGCAAACAAAACACGAATATAATTTAACCATCAATACATTCAAAAATAGTTTTTAGATGAATAGGACTAACATTGTGACTTGTTTTAAGTTTTAGGTAAAACTTTTCTTTAGGCTTTCATTGTATTAATACACAGTTTTTTCCGGCATGTTTATACATCTTCTTATACAACTGGATTAGTTTAGCCCTTTAGAACTATAATAAGTAACAACACTAACTACAATAATTTAGAACTACAAAATACAATTAAGTACAAAACAAAGCTTCTATAAAAGGAGTTAGATTTTGCTTATGTAATATCCAAATAATATGCACCATCTGAGAAGTATCAATACATTAAAGTATAAGATGGTTTACTCATCGGATTGTGCTAAAAATAAAACATACATTATGAATACGTATTAACTTATTTGAAATGTATCGTGACATATCTACACTTTCCTCTTTTGACAATAGCAAGTGCATTTTTAAGGTGATCATGCATCGTGATTCAATGATAAATTGTATGTTTGCATAAAATGTTGTCTTTCATATGAATGTGCCCATTAATAGCTATTGTATACAAGCATTGTGCTGTATGGTTACAAAAGTGAATAAAACAATGAGTTCATGTTTGGCATTTATGAATAGACGTAGAGGAACTGTCAAAACAACATAATTCAATTAAGCTATTGCGTTGTATAGATGTCAATATATATTGAAATCATGATATTTTTGCATGAGTTAAGCAATCATGATACTTGCGAATAATTTGGACAAGATACATCTCTTGCTTTATTCGAACACTTCGTCATAGTTGCGGGAGGGCAACTTAACCGAATAAGGTGATTAGCTTCATTAACCCATCATTTTAGTTTTATGTTTCGGAAGGATTTTATTCGTGTTCCAATACGAATTAAATAAATAGATTCTTAAAACAGAAATGAACGATCTGACTGTTACTATTGTGACATAACTATAATTTAAACAACAACACAGTAAATAGTGGAATGAAGGCACAACAACAACAACTATACTTTTAAGGATACAATTAAATAGATTTTAAACACGCAAAAGTGTCCAATTATACATGCGACACAAATGTATGGACGTTGAATCAACACATTGCCTATTGTTTATAGGCAATACTATAATACTATAAAATACTAATAAACGCGACGCTGTTGATTTATTCCATTAAGAAGTCTTTGTCAGTTTCAATTTTGTGACTGTTACTATTGTGACATAACTATAATTTAAACAACAACACAGTAAATAGTGGAATGAAGGCACAACAACAACAACTATACTTTTAAGGATACAATTAAATAGATTTTAAACACGCAAAAGTGTCCAATTATACATGCGACACAAATGTATGGACGTTGAATCAACACATTGCCTATTGTTTATAGGCAATACTATAATACTATAAAATACTAATAAACGCGACGCTGTTGATTTATTCCATTAAGAAGTCTTTGTCAGTTTCAATTTTGTGTTGGACTTGTTAGCAACACTTTATTTGTTTATTCTTAAACATATTTGATTGCAAATTTTTTAATATAATATGGGAATTTGATAATTGTGAATAAAAGTCTACGTTATGTTTAAGTTAATTAGTATTATGTTAATATTTAACAAAATACACGAATAATTTGGAAACAAGGTATTACCCAAATTAATCAAACATAACGTGTTTTTTTTTTAAAAAAAAAAATAATTAAATGATAAAAGATATAAATCGAATAACCTACAGACGCTATATTTTGTGCCGACCAAAAACTTGTTAGTTTCAGTTATCGATCATTTGGCGAAATTTGAATATATTTCCAAATTCTACTATAAAGTTTGGAGCATGTTCTGAATTTTAATTTTAACCATATAAGTTCGTATTCTTAATATATAAGCTTCAAAATATAAAACGCAAATTAAGAGTAAATAAAGAGTAAATAAAGAGGCACACATACAAAAAGCAACAACTGCAATAAGAATGATAGCTTTTTAGCACGAAAAGCTAGATTGAAACCACCAAATATATTTCGGTTATACATTGGTTAAATCACATACAGATTGAATTAACAGTTTGCCTATAATAACTTAATTCTGCAATGAAACGACGCTTGTTGATATATTACACGCTGACGTGTTTGTCTGTTTCACTCTTATGTTTTACTTGTAGGCGAAACGAAACTGTGTTTTACGATTATACAAATCCAAATTATAAGCTTGCATCATCGTCGAAATTCACATCAAACCCACATGAAATGATATTTAAGACAATTATTCTGATTTCAAAGTAGCACAATACGCATTTAGTATTTAGCGGTCAAACAATTAGACCAGATACAGAATGCAGCTTTGTTTGAATTCTTTATTCATATCATTACATATTGCTGCTAGAGCATTGGTTATCAGAATTTCATGTACATGAATATTGTTAAGCCGCGTACTGAATAATGGAATAACAATAAAGATTTAAACACTTCTGGATGAAGTATGGAAATCTTTATTTAAAGGTACATGATAATGGTAAAATCATGTGACAAAGGCGTAAGAGTTATTATACCGCGTGCTTCAATTGGTTGAAATTCCGAACCAATTATCTGACTGACGAATATTCGCGAAAACTCGCTAGCCAACCAAAAACGGTCACTCTAGTAACAAAGTGTTTCTCGGCGTACGTGGTTTCCGACGATGAGCACGCTATCAAGACAGTAGTGCTTCGGTATGGTAAAAGGAGTTCAAAACTATATTTAGCGCTTTTAAGTACAATTACACATTTATTAATAAATCAAACTTGAAATTATGTTGTTTATAAATCTATCATTAGCATCAGTTTGTTTTGTTATCACATTTATTAAAAAAAATAAATTTTGAAGTGCAAAAAGTGTATGTTGCGTGTTTTTAACCTACTTGAAATTTACAATGAATAATGGATACGCCTGCGTGTCACTAAATACGACAAACGTGGTTGGATTGGAAGAGTCATCCGTAACAGAGTCATATAAAGCATTTTTACCCGCGGTTGGTTTTGATGGCGGTACGCGTTTACCACTTGTGGCGTTTGTGAATTCTCCAGTTAACACTGCACAGTAGTGAACTCTTTTAATACCGTTTCCCGGTAAAGTGTAGGCATCAACGCAAGAGTCACTTGCATTTACCGTAAAGTATACTCCTTCACCCAAATCCGTCTTTGCTGAAATAAACAGATTTACTCAAATTCACCTTACACAAGTAACATGTATTGAGAACAAATCGCAAAGTTGTGACCAAATACATGTTCCTAACAATATGAATATCATATTCAATGGATATATTTTTTTGAAAAACGACTGGACTTCACTCATCTTTTCAACTCATATACAATTTCCTATATGCCTCATTGGTCTCAAATTGTATTTCATTAATAAATGTTTGATATAAATACAAAACATGTATTAATAGTTGAAAATATTTTCCATAACAACACAAATACATCATAACAATTCTAATAGTACATCTCGGTATAGTATACGAAACAAGTTGTAACATATGCTAGACAAACTTTTAAACAAAACACACATTAGTTGATTTAACTTGATATATATTGGAATAAGTATGGCCAACCAAATAATAAGTCGTGTGTAAAATACTTGCGTTTAGTGGAATTAATTTTGTTATTGTAAAATCACTACTTTACATTTGTACAGAAAAAAACAAAAGTTAACCATAATCAACTAAATAAATATATATAACTTAACAAACACAACTCACATGCAGATTTCACATATATCATAGCCATCAATGCACTTGTGTAATGCCGTGGCAAATACTATCTTGTTTCTTAACAAGACACATATTATTTGATTTTGATCATAAAATCCAACAACTGTTGTATGTATAATTATGTATAAAAGATCCGCATACACACACAATGCGGTTTAACACGACAGGTTGTTGCTGGTAAACAACGGACATGAGTTCAATTATTTATACTATACGTCGTGAATAGATGTTCAAGCTCTCTTAAAATTGATGATATAAAACGGATATGCATGTGTATCATTGAAAATAATAAACATAATTGGTTTTTGCAAGTCATTCGTTGCTGAGTCATATACATCATGTGGATTCCCAGAAGGCTTAGATGGCAACACACGCATGCCCCTTTGGCCCACTGTGTATTCGCCTGTCAGAACTCCGCAGTAGTACATCCGTTTAACACCGATCTGATCTGGTCTAGAGTATGTATCTTGCACAGAATAATCTGCATTGACCGCGAAGTAGACTCCATCACCGAATTTTGTCGCTATAAGGCAGGGCATTATATAATAGAACACTGTTTGGTTATATTTTCCGCGTACATGTAAACCGCCAATGAGCTCTGACATGAGTTATCACTGACAGTGACAAATATCCCTCTATACCGTTTTGCGAAGACATACAGCGTTGACAATAAATCCTACATTTTTATTTCGGGTCTACAACCTTTAAGGTAGCAATGTGGCTCGTGTGCGCAAAACTAAGATATTTTCCCTAACACTATTGTTATATTTTAGATTAAACAAGCTTCATTTCTAAGACGATCTGATGCAGTTTGGTCTGACCTTTGACGTCTCAGAACTAGTATGACCTTAAATTTGAAGGTAGCCACTTGATAATTGTGTGCGACACAACGTTTGATATACGTTACCAAGTTATCTTAAAATACGTAAGTGCATGGAGAAGTTACGGTCCGGACTAGTCCTTTATTGACAATAAATCGCTGTATTTTGACCATTGTTCTCTAACGTTGACTTTTGCCTTAAAGCAATGCACATGGCTATTGCGCACACCCGTCTTTACTCATACAATTTTGAAAAAGTGGACCGTCGGTCCACAAACCTTCTTGATTTATCAACTGGATCGATAATCATTAAGTGAGCCACTACTATTTCTGTCGATATTTATGCCCCCAACCTTCGAAGAAGAGGGTGTATACTGTTTTTCTGTGTGTCGTTCGGTCGTATGATCTAGCGTAGACCAGTTCGTTTCCGATCAATAACATGTGAACGGATTGACCGATTGACTTGATACTTCCCATGTGCATTGGCCTTTGCCAGTAGATGACCCCTATTGAACTTGGGGTCACTAGTTCGACGGTAAAAGTCAGTGTCACCCAAATAGTGAAAATTGTTTCCGATCAATAACTTGTGAACGGAAAGACCGATTGGCTTTATAGTACCCACGTGCTTTTACATTGGACAGTAGATGGCCGCTATTGAAATTGGGATCACTAGATCAAAGGTCAAGGTCACTGTTACAAAGTGTGAAATCGTTTCCGATCAACAACTCGTAAACTTATTCACCGATTGGCTTGATACTTCCCATGTGCATTGGCATTGGACACTAGATGACCCCTTATGAAAATGGGATCAAATGTCAAGGTCAATGTCACAAGAAGTGTGAATATAGTTTACGATAAATAACTCGCCAAGGAATTGTCCGATTGGCTTGATACTTTACATGTGGTAATGGCGTTGGACAGTAGATGACCCCTGTTAAAATTGAGATCACTAGTTCAAAGGTCAAGGTCACGGTAACATTACGTGTTGAATCGGTTTCCGTTCGATATTTCATCAAAGGATTGAGTGATGGGCCTCATACTTTGAAGATGCATTGACACTAAACAGTAGATAATCTCTATTGAAATTAAGGTAAATGATCAAAGTCACTGTGACATTGAATGTGCAAATCATGTCCGATTTATAACTTGTGTGCGGATTGACCGATCGGCCTGATTTATAAATATGAATGAAGGGAAGTGTTTTAAACTGTGTAATAAACGAACACAGATGCTAACCACTGACTGACGACGGAGTTTATCTCAATTTCAGTCTCTTCAACGAGTATCTATTAAATCAGCGACATCGACCCAACACAATGAGACATAAAACATATGCACTAGGCAAGAAATCAAAAACAAATGAACGCACAAACATTTAACAACTAGGGTCAAAGCACTGGATAGCTTAAGCACTGGGGTTTAAGTCGGTTTTAAGGAGCTCAAACCTCACCAGAATTATCATGTGAGCATTTAAGTCTACATTCAAATTGTCCTCATAGCATCTCAATTGTAATTAAATAGCCAAGCAGAAATACATTTCATTTTCATTACTATTGAACCTCTCAATGGTTTCATACAGACCAGATTACCAGAACCGTAACTTTCCGAGACACGATGCAATGCCCAAAGGAGTACCAACTCCGTGTCGTCTTTATTACAAGTTTAGAAGACATAGCATCATATATAGTTGTCACATAAAGCTTATCGTCGTGCAATGTAGGAGGAAGCAAGAATAAGGTTTTAAAGGCCAAATATGAAAGCTGTGTTGTGCATGTGTTTCTTTAACCATATAAAATAGTACAAGTTAAAAAGTTTCGAATTTAAAATTGTAAAAATTGTTTAACGCAAATCAAATTGTAACAATCAGTTAAAATTGAAATAGTATGATTAAACAATAAAAACCGCGATTCAAAATCTTCAGAAAATAATTTAAACCAGAAATATGCGCTTCAGATAACCTACATTTATTAGTAAGAGTACAGGTAATGTCTCTGATATGTCTCTGTCTTACATGTTTCTGATAAGGTGAAATCTCGATTTCATTACAAGAGCTACCATAAAGTTGCTTTGTCACATCGCAGAGAGGAAGAAATTGTGTTCACTTTATGAAAATTATTTTCACCGCTGACATCACTGAAATCATTATATACCACATTCAATGCTTCTTCCCTATTTTTTCTCACGATGACTGTTGTTTATTTATGCATAGTTGCAGGTGCGTTACAATCCGCTGCACAAGCTCTATTTTTGGACAATAAAGTCATGCACTTTGCATTTGGTCTCAAAGTTCGACCTTGACATTAAAGGTAGATACATGGATACATGGTTGTTGCGCGCATATTATATGATTAATCTAATATAAATAGGTCTTTTCTACCCATAAATAGCATTAATCTTTAATTCATTATCTTCTTATGCATGGGTAAGGTAAATGCCCCTTAAGCCTTATTTTGACAAAAAAGCCAATTATTTTGATAATTGACCTTAAAGTTAGACATTGACCTTGAAGGTAGCAACATTATTGTTGTTCGCTAAACACAGTCTCTTAACGGCTAACATTTGCGTCAAATAATGTTGAAACCCTTAATTGGAATGGGAAGGTACAGTACGCAAAAGCCAGATTTTAACAAGATTTTGCACTTTGACCTCAAAGTTGGACATTTACATTGAAGGCGCGCGGCATACCATTTTTTTATAGTTGAACATTTGTGACACGAATTTTTTAAAATCATTCTATGCATAGGTTAGTTGCACTTCGCAAAAGCCCTATTTCGACAAGCCGTGTATTTTGGCATCGACCTAAAAGTTTGACATGACCTTAAATGAAGCCACATGATTGTTGCGCGCTGCACACCGTCTCATGTAGTTTAATATTCGAGCCAAATTATTTGAAAACCATTCATCCATAGGGAATGTACGATCAAGACGATCAAGGTAATTACATGATACAATGCCATATGCACTTAATGTTCAAGAATTGTTCGAAAGAAGTCGTTTGAACAACTTGTCAGACAAAAACGACATAAAAATGTAGGTAACATTATGGTTTATATCATTAATCTGCACGCATTTTGTCACTCCACTCTTTAAATGATATCTTCGCCTCTGCAAATTAATGAACGGACACCACATTCTATTACACTATGCTGAATTTAAGGTATGACAAATCACAACAGTGCGTCAGGTTTTGGGCCTCTAAATACTAACCGTTCTTTCCACAGTAACTGCGGTTGAAGCCATGCGCGTTTACGCTATCAACCGTGTCTTCAGAGGTACCGTGCCACAGGAAACGTTCGTTCACTGTTCCTGGAGGATTTTGTCCTTCCAGTTGCTTCTTCTTTGCAGCATACTGGTGCCATAGGGACTTGTTCTGGACCATTTCAATCTGTGGTCGAATATTACAAATACATATAAGTTTACATTTGAACATAGCACTCACAAGATTTATCAGGTAAAATTTAACAGACGTATTGTTACAACCAACAGAACGGTTTCTTCCTGGCAGTGCCTCACAGGGAAGAAGCTTGAGTTTAAACGAGACATACTTTTAAAAAGATATTCGTCGTTAATTGCAAGCATGAGGGTTCAGCATTACTTGTTTATCAGTCGTAAATTAATAAATGAAATTTAAAAGTTAATTAAATACATTGTTTATATAGTTTATACGCTTTATTATGGCACATCTCGCGATGTTTTCACGTATATATATTCGCCTGACGATAAAATGACCGAGTTGTGACCCTGTAATTCTGTGAGCTGGAATGTGTTGAGAAATTGTAACTTGTTTAAATTGTTTTGTCTGTGTCGTATGCACAAGCATGTAATAGTCCGGATTTCCCTAAACTGAACAGTGTTACATACTATACGCTGCACTCATTCACCTCAAAAAGGACGCAGTGATGTGGCCAATGTTCTTCTCTCAAATTAGCCAATAAAATATTAGGATTTATTTATTCGGGTTAACTGGCGGTAAATTTCCCCACCATTTTATAAGTTGTTGATTAAATCCCCATCACTTTTCAACGAAAACAATTTTAAACTTGCTTGGATTGTTCCTGATGATATTAATAAAGAAAGTTTTGCTTGTCATGTGACGAGACTTAGTAAAAGGATCAAAGGTCTTAGTACAGTATACATAAATAGAAAAGTCTCCGAATAAAAGGTAATTATACTGGATGTTTATGTTTTACAACATTAGTAAACAATTTAACGATTAACGTGGATCCTTATCACCCGTCGCGCATGTATTGAATTAGAAAGCTAAACTTTTAGTAATACCCGACTAAATATTTTCTTAACTGTTGCCTTTTCATCTGGATCGGGCCAGTAATGTGTATCCTGCACTCAAATACAGCTATTATTAGCTTAAACCCGAGTTTACAAAATTAAAACATCAAACTGTTATAATACGTAAAGTGATAAATTTGTCTCTTTAAAATAAGTTCAACGGCAGTCCCCATCAACCCATCCAGGTGTTTTTGCATTCCTGTTTGCACTGTTTTTTATTGAAACGTATTGTCGTGATGTTAAGGGTTGATGTTAATTGTTGTATTATAAATACAATTTGCATTAACAGTTTCAAGGTAGTGACCAAAGTATTACATGATTAGCTGTTTGCTTTCTGGTCTCGTTTTGATTAATGTCTGTTTGGTTAAGTTGATTAAATCAAAGCGCTGAAGGCACTGAAGTTGTTCGCTATTGCATAATCTTAGACGCAACTCAGTTTTCAAAATTATGTTATAGCTTTTTATAGCGCAAGTTTGAAATGAACACATCCCATTCAAATGTATAAAGAGTGTTTCTTTAAGCACAGGTCGAGATGTGTGTGCACTGTTTATCCTCATATTTAAGTTATAGAGATAACTTAGACAAAATAACAACATTATGTCTCTTTTTTTCGCAATTGGTTGCTGCACTGACAACCATCATTAGAATTTTGGTTGCCTTGCTAAAGAATAACAAGCCTAGAATCATGTACATGTTGTGTAATGTGTATCTACTACTTGATCTATTTTCTTTAAATTATTGAGCAACAAGTTTGCCGACATGACAGACTTCTAATGCATCATGTCTTGCTGTGAGCCGGAATTAAATGATTTCATAAGCCTAATTGATACACAGTCGCCAATTTGTATTCTATGTTTAATTTGATTGAGTTGTTCAAGCTTTGAAAAAGCTAGTTGCCCTGCTTTTTAGCCAAACTGTAACCAACGTTTGAAATTGAGTTTCCCTGGCTTAAATCTACTGGCCCCAGGCTAACAGGCAACCACTAAACCTGTAATTTATTCATGATGTAAGATCTGACAATGTATTGAACTCATTCAATTTGCAAGTCTGAAGACACTACATGGACCTTTTCACGTTTTGGAAAATTGACAAAATAAAACGATGTGATAATTTGGAGAGTTCTGTTGTCTTAATATTTTTTCATACAACGATTATTGCTTATACATATAAAGTATAAAATACATCTCATTGTATGAGGAAGGATGGCCGAGTGGTCTAAACGATAGACTTTATTTCCAGGGGTCAGTGGTTCGAGCCTTGTTGAGGGTAACTTCTTTTTATTTATTTATTCTTTTTTTTTAAATGGAGCTTTTAAGATCCAATGTTTGCATTTAACAATATTAAGCATTTTATGATAAACTGTGAAAAGGTCCCTTTAAGATGTTTACTAAAAATGCAACAAGGTAAAAATGTAGAACTCATTCGTTGTTTATTTGATTAAAAAGTGATTTTGTTTATTTGCCTTGTCTGCGAGGTTATTTTGAAGTTAGTATCACTTTTATCTTTTTTTTCAAATCATTAATAAAAAGATAACTTAGGCTTCATTTTGGGAAAACACGGCTTAATGCATATGCATTAATTGTCAAACCAGTACCAGAGGCTCTCTTTAAACGAAAAACACCATAAAATCAGAAAGTTTCCTCCTTCATTAGCTTTTGCGCATTGTACAGGCTAATCAGTGTGCACAGGTTAATCTTATTTGACATGCATTAAGCCCCGTTTTCCCTGACAGCAGACAATATGTACAGATTTCAATGATAAACTGACCAATGTCGTCCCACAAGCTGATAAACACTAGACTGGCCAATGTCATCGCACAAGCTGTTAAACACTTTTGATTACATACACACTCTGCCGTCTGCAGCATACCAGTGGAGTATAAACAGGCAAATGGGGTGGTTATCGTTTCTAGCGTAGCTAACAGCAGACTGACTTGCAAAACTCCATCTAAATAAGTTGCTCGCTAACGCGACCAACTAAAAACTGTCAGTAACTAAGTCAGCTCGCAAGAATTCACTAAATGTTGCAATTCACGTATTTAACTTTACCAGACTGACGTAACAGATTAAACGCTTAATTGAACGTTACAATTTTATTCAAATTTAAGCCAAACTATTACTTGAAATAAATGTCAAATGATTAATTTTGACTGAAACTTTATACTGTTTAATTAAAACGAATTTTGTGACATGTGCATCTGCTGGTTTTTAGGAGGCGATACTACCGCAAGAACTTAACTGGTTATTATCTTGTGAAGTAAGAATGATAGGGGAATTAGATATGAAAGAGATATATTTTGCACTTCTGGATAATTTTTAACACAATCTGAATTAGAAAATCTCATTGGTGTTAAAATTAAGTTCCTATTTTATGAAGGTTTATCAGATTAGCAGGACTGTAAATATGTTCAATTACATATTTTTTTATCTTGTGAAGTTAATTAATTTGATCCGAAAGATTCCATAAGAAACGATCTAATTGCTTTATTGTTTTTTCTTTTATTTATAAATTAATTATGCTGTAAGAATATTCAAGACATAAACTTAAGTAAGAAACTATGAATCCAGATTTTAACTCCTATATAGAATTCGGCTATCCAAAGGCTTATCAAAACAACAACTTTGGCGGATCTAATTGGTATTAAAATAATATTTTCCGATTTATTATTAGTACAAAGAAGAATTCTATCAAATGAACCTTGCCATCCGGTCGTGTGTATGCACACTTGAGAGACACCGCAAAAATAAACATTTAAATTTAAAGTCACATCAATGTATATGTGTTGCTGAGAGGCAATGGAATCAGTGAAATAATAGTATGGAGAATTCGGTACATAAGTAGCATCATGCACGATGCAAAATGACCCAATAGACAGGCTTACCTTTTGAACCGTTAATCCAGATCCAGCTGATGCCATGAAGGCTTTCTCTATTTCTGCGTACTTAGGATCAACATTAAGCAAAGTGTGAACAAGAAGATTCCCTTTCATGTCCTTCCATTCTTTAGGTGTTTCAGTTAATATATCTACAACGAAACAAATAAACTGTTAATACGCAACTTAAGTGCTATGGTACCTGATGCAGCTCATTAAATTTCAACGATGAGCTTATTAATAACATGTCAATTTCCAAGTTTTGCAGAAATGCAATATCCAAAACTAGGATAACAAATTATGCTCATACCCTTGTAAACATCTTTTCGAACAATCTTGGTTTTTTTATTTTCATCAGTTTCGCCCTTCTCATATTCTTGCAAATTTTTGAAGTCCACGACGATTTCTAAACTGTTTTCGCTGAAAAAGGATTGATTAATTCTCCAAAATGGAAATATATGTGTACGCATTGAAGTGCATTGATTACTGATCAAACTAAGTCGAAAACAACAAAAACCGTAACCTGACATACTATTTTTTTAAGACGGGTAAATTACTCTATAAAGTGACATCAAAATTATATAATATGTAATATTGATAGTTAAGTCCATTATACATTCTGAGATTACTATAAGATTTAGTACAGCATATTTAATTTCCTATTAACCGTAAACAAATATTATGTTTCAAAACCTAAACTCAACAATATGTCATATTATCTAAACAAAAATCATTTATTTTTGGTATCAAAAAGATAGATATACCGATATTGGGCAGAGTCATCTTGATTCTTATATGCCTTTTCAATAAGAAAATTAAGATATTGATCGTAAGGTTTTAGTTCATCTCCTTCCTCGGTGACTTCTATGTAGTACCACTGAACGACATCTTGTAATAACAAGGCTGATTTTTTGTCGCTTTCAATTTGAAGAGCATCGTTAAGTATCCTAGATAAAGCACAATGCAACCCATTAAAATAAAACAAGTTTACAGTTACATTTTTTAAAGCAAGCTGTTTGCATATACATATTTATCAAATTTCTTTCAAATGTAATTTTAATTTTTATTAAATGTTATGGATTAATTGAGATAAACGGCTTTCTAAATAAGTTCAGTGTATTATGCAAACACGTTAACACCTATTAATACACGTGCTGGCGTTGTGGACGTTTGTCATAATTCCAACGATTTCGACTCCTTTGTCAGTGACTTTGAGGTCTACATTGAATTTCTCAGCTGCTCTTTTGATCGCTTGATTCTTTGCAAAAAGAAACACACACAGCCCATTACATTGAGCGTTTAACGGTGAAATATGTAAAATAAAATACAACTACCACTACCACTACCACTACTACTACTACTACTACTACTACTACTACTACTACTACTACTACTACAAATACTACTACTACTACTGCTGCTACTACTTCTACTACTACTACTACTTCTACTACTACTACTACTACTACTACTACTACTACTACTACTACTACTACTACTACTACTACTACTACTACTACTACTTTTACTACTACTATTACAACTACTACTACTACTACTTCTACTACTACTTCTACTACTACTTCTACTACTACTACTACTACTACTACTACTACTACTACTACTACTACTACTACTACTACTACTACTACTACTACTACTACTACTACTACTGCTGCTGCTGCTTCTGCTGCTGCTGTCACTACTACTACTACTAGTACTGCTACTACTACTACTCCTTCTACTACTACTACTACTACTACTACTACTACTACTACTACTACTACTACTACTACTACTACTACTACTACTACTGCTGCTGCTGCTGCTGCTGCTTCTGCTGCTGCTTCTGCTGCTGCTGCCGCCGCCGCCGCTACTACTACTACTACTACTACTACTACTACTACTACTACTTCTACTGCTACTGCTACTGCTGCTACTACTACTACTACTACTACTATTATTACTACTACTACTACTACTACTACTACTACTACTACTACTACTACTTCTACTACTACTACTACTTCTACTACTATTACTACTACTACTACTACTACTACTACTACTACTACTACTACTACTTACTACTACTTCTACTACTACTACTACTACTACTACTACTACTACTACTACTACTACTACTACTACTACTACTACTACTACTACTTCTACTACTACTACTACTACTACTACTACTACTACTACTACTACTACTACTACTACTACTACTACTACTACTACTGCTGCTGATACTACTACTCACATTAACAGTATTTTAATTGAATGGATCACGTACTGATGCATATGTTGATTTTGTTGTTTATAAACGAACAATAACAGTAATTAACAAGCGCCTACGATTATATTTAAATAATCTTTAAATGTATTCCATGGCTATAGCTTCAATTATAGTAGTAAGACGACAATATTTTTCAAAAAACTGTTTCGGTGTGTGAAATAAACGCAAATCAAATTCAATGTAAACACAATTTATTGTAAACTGATCCATGATTTGTGTTACTTCGTAACCGAGTTTAAACAGGTTCAATTTAATGCAGATCATGTACCTGTCGATCGTCGAGGCGCTTAATGACTGGATTTTCGAAGGATTCGGTGTGAACCTCGCCGTCAATGAGTGATTCTAACTGCTCTATAGCGTTCCGGATTGATGAATCTTCCAACGCGTAAAATATCAGATTGACAGAGCTTGTTTTGTCAGAGAGCTGTTGAACCTGACTCCCACCAACAACATCTACGGATATTAAAATCAACAATATTGATTTCACCAGACGTTAAACATAGTGGAAAAAATGTTTTCATAAACCTCGAATAGCTGTTAATATTTATAAAAAGTTTCATTATTATACCGTATGTACTTTTTTAGTAAATGATGTACCGGTATTTTTATGTAAGTATATATTTAATAACAGCCAACTGGTATTTTATCACTGCGGACATTGAGAATTATGGATAATCAAGTCATCATATTAAAAATGTTTACCAAGATTTTTGATAATGTACTTTTTGCTATTTTAACTTCTTTTTAAGTTTGTGTGAACAGTGAGACGAACGCACAAATAAACATAGGGGATTTGCAGACAAAAGGTAAACATAAGCTAATACATAAATCAACGTTCATGATCATATCTTACCGGTTTTGTGTAACTAACTAAGAATGTTTTCCTGTGTATTAAGAAACTTCCACATAGAGTTTGAAATCTGGCGAAACTCGAAAGGTCGTGAATTATCCTCCATTATACCCGTATACATCTTCTTATTTTCAATAGTTTTAAGAAAATGCAGGAATCTTTTACATATAGTTATTTAAGTTGCCGACGGAGAAAAAAGATGGGCATATGAAAACAGGAAGGGATAAACATACTTATTTCAACACTAAATCCCGATGTGTAAATCAAGTATCATGATAATATCGTATACACTTTCTGATTGATTACATTAAGGTGACCTTTGCATCGGGCGGAACAGCGTTGTTCACAAACCTTACATGGAACGTTATTAGTATACAACGTTTCATTCACTTTCCTTCAGTACATATTGAAACATTGCAAGAACTAGTAATGCCAAAAGACGAACAGACCGACAGAGGGAAATGGCACCTATAAAATCAGCCGGTTAACCGGTGGGTGAATAATAAACGAAAAGTTAAATGGTTTTCAACAAATGAATTGTGGATAAAATGTGGAAAGTCCAAGTTATTTATGCATAATATACTGGCATTGAGGTTGAAGTAATCATTTCAAATTCAAAGAATATATTCCCAATTTCACAACTATCATTAGAGGGGAAGCTAACATGTATTGGTTTCACGTTTAACTTTTAAATGACTGTTTCACTTACGAATATTGGTTATATACAAGCTCTTTATACCATTGTTTCCCTTCATGTATTAAATGGCTTTTAATTATTCATTATTATTATACCGAAATATGCCAATAATTAAGCAATCATTATGAATAAATATGAATTTATTTATTATCCATGTATCGAGGTGTAATAAAACAGTGTATGGCTTATCTTAATATATGTTTTATGAATTGTACTCGTAAATACGTTATGTGCAAATAAAGAAAAATAGTTGGGAAAAAAGACGATTTGAACACATTTTATTTGTACAATTACGTAAGAAAATGGCATATTAACTTACACCACTCAAAAAAGGAAAGATTGATTAACATGAACCAAGAGAACGTTTGCCCATCTGCAGATTATTAAATAATCAACTGCCGATAATTTACATGAGAATTAAAGTTGAAGTCTAACGGAACGACTGAACGGCCTAAGCAGGAACATGATTTACCTAATCCCAGCCCTTTTGCATGACGAGCGGCTTCTGTGAACGTATCAACCATTTCAGGCTGGTAGATCACAAACCTCACATCCGTCAATGATCCACATCCGCCAGTTACGAACTCGGTGACAGCCTGGAACATCACATGTGCAGCTTCTGCGGCAACCACACGTATTCCTGTACCATAAAAAGCCTATGAATTTTCATATTCGGTTCTTTATTATGAAAAATATTCCTGAAAAATAGTTTTTGTAATATTATCAAGAGTATGTTATGAATACTCTGGAAGAGAAACTTATGGCATACATGTATTGCCCTGAAACATTACCAGCAATAAAGAAGTTATACCTGTTCCTAAAGCTGGAAAAGCAATACTTCGATAACGTTCAGCTTTTGCCTTTTTAAGACATTTTCCAATAACTTCTTTCCATCCTGGTGCAGAATCTCTAGCAACAACGTGCATTATGTTTCTGCACTGAAGTCCAGGAGCTTTGGTAATGGCCAAACCTCCCCTTTTCATTTCCCCCTCTGTCGATATATAATACATTACTATCACTTTTTGTATTTACAGTAAGATGTGATTCACATGATTGTTTATTAAAATTATTGGAACACTTCCAACGGCATAGACGGCTACAAATTATTTAACATTTGAAAAATCGAATATTTTAAAATGATAAATGATCAAGAAAATGTTCATTTTTATTATTAATCAAAGTTGTATCCGAGTCAGTGGGTGGGAAACGGAGAGAAAATCTTATTTAATATTTAAATTGTTTGGATTACAATTTAAAAAAAACACACTAAAAAATATGTACGTTTGTCCACTATTTATAATGGCATTATATTTGTATAAGATTTACATTTAAGAACGGTTTTATATTGGCATGAGGGAAAAATATGTTCGGGTATAGTACTAGTTTTTTTTCTCAACTACACGCAAAATGCTGCATTTGCTAATTTAACGTGAACATTACTGTAAACAGTGGGTATATGACTTGTGTTAGTCAGGGCTCATATTTCGGTGAGATACCATCGATATGAAACATGCAAATGCTTGTGAAAGCAACCCACAACAATTTGGACATCATAACATCGAATAGCAGTTAACAAATATCGTCGTGGGCATAGATATCGCACAAAATACCTTTCAAAAGTTACGAACTGTCATCCGCGGGGTATCGCTCGGTTTTGCGAATATATATCAAGCCGTTTTATCGTAACCTAGATAATTTCGATACTGCTAGCATTTATCACAAATGTTTGCCCAAAGTATAAAACGATACTTTTGAAATGCTTACTTGGACAATCCTACCACAATTTAACTAATAATTCAAACGCGTCAATACATTATGTAATACCCACATCAGCTCTATCTGTTTTGGGGTTTCCGTATGTTACAAAAATAGATATCAGATTGACAATAACCATTAAATTGCTGTCTATTGCCAGACCAGCGGAACGACAGGAGTTCAGTCAAATGTAACGTTGCAAATTTTATGTTGTGATTTTTTAATGATTCAAATAATGTCCGCGAATAAGAATTATTCAAAATGCTATTTTAAACGTTTGCTATATAGTGCTGAATACACTCAGTGCAGGGAATAATGCGTATTTTACAGTTTTTAAAATGTTAAAACACTCGTTAGCAAACATTATATGATATAAAAGTGCAACACACTCGTGATATTATATATTGTACGTACGCATGGATTTGGCTTGCTTCAAAAGTTCGTTTCCACAAATTTTTGCAAGGGCTTTGGACACATTTCCTAAAACAAAAAAGACGAAAATATATAATTTGTTTTGTGCTTCTCATTATGAATAATAAATAGATGATTTGCAGAAAATTGAATTCAGATATATTGTCTCCTCTGCAAACATGTACCTCTTTCTAAATCTAGATCCTCGTTTGAGCTGTTGACAATACAGTCCGCATTTTCCTGAGTGATATCACCTTGCCTAACCGATATTGTAACATTTCCAATAACAATTTCATTTGAGTTGCCAGGTATAGAATCAGGTAGCTCGTCGTAAATGTGTTCTTCGGCACCGTCTGTAAAAACAATTTCACTTTTCTTTCTAAATTAAATGTTAAGTGTATGTTCTTTATTCTTACAAGCACTATATATTTGAAATATTTGTCATTTCAAATATAAGAAGTTGAACACACCAAGATCTTTTTGATAAAATCATTCGAACGTGAAAGACAGCATCGTTGTCCCTTTAAACTATACTTACATATACACAATTTCAGTTTGTTGATGTTTGTTTTAGTTATGTTTATGAAAACAATTGCGAATGTTAAGCCCTACACTATATATGATTCAAAAAGTCTTGGTATAGGTTGACTAGACTTTATTTCATGTCATGTGTTAAAACTGTTGCTTTAAGATATGATACTGTTTGAAGTTTAAACAAAGCAAATATATTGGTCGGGCCAATTGTTTTCATCAGGTCCGCAATTTAACAATCTTGGTAGAGGTTAACAATATTTACGATCTCGACAAAGCTCCTTATAAGATAAATTTATTTTTGTAAGTTTGAAGTACATATACACGTAAGGAAAACATTCGGACAATCGGTGTATATGTCCAAAAGACAATGTTGCATCAACATTAAGAACGTTTTTGGCAACATGAGTGATTGTTAATATTGTTATGTACACAGATTAATAAATCTTTGACTCTGATGCGAGCCAATAATTAATCCAGGGCCACAATTTCAACAACATTGTTATGTGTTCAATTATACGTTTCGTTTAAAGTATTAACCAGTTGTGCAAGCGGTTTTCGGAGAAGATTTTAAAGCCCCATAAACACTAAAAATCAACACATATATTTCAAAAAATAAAGTTAACATATAAACAATCAGTGTTCCTTATAGCAATAGCCAAAATGTCAACGCTAGAAGTGTCTGGTAAAAGAGATTTATCGAGATACAAAATGCTCGTATTTTTGTGTGTGACAATATATTCCATGCGAATTCTCCGCGACGATATCCGAATAATACCGAACAATCGCGAGATTTGCTTCGGGAACCGTTTGAAGCACGATGTGGTTCTCATGAATAATCATAATGTTATTAATTAGCGGAGCTCAAGCTAAAACGTACTGCTCTGAGCGATTTAGCAAGAAAAAAGAAAAGAGGGCGTGTACAAAAGAAATTGTATGCGGTGCAATACATAACTGTGTTTATCGATCTTTAATCTTTATCTTTTATTTAGAGCGCACTTGCTTGTGCTTTTTACTAGGTCCTCTCGTTCGCTCGTAAATGTTCGGATGTCGTCGCGAGAAGTTAAGATAGAATATATTGTCAAACAGAAAATAAAAACGAGCATTTGTTATTTCGTTAAATATAGGTTACCATACCACATCAAGTGTTGAACGTTTGGATATTGCTACAAGAAACACTGGTTTTATGAGTTAACATTATTTTACTAAATATTTTATAAACTATTTGTCGATTTAGTTTGTTTTGAGGAAAACTTTTGTAATTCGACTGTCATTGCAACTAGAGTTCTGAAATATCTTGAACAACCTTTATATATATTCTTGCCAGGGTCATTCCTGCATAGTGTTAGAGAATGTGTCATATCATATTTACCTTTTGCTAGGTTTTCTATGTGATCATAACACCGGGCACGCCCTTGCCCTTTGCGACTGCCCTTTGACCAATTCGTTATTTCTTGTTCAAATGCCTAAAGAATCAAAACAAATATTTATTTTAATTCATTTAACACATTTGTCTATCATTGTAAAAGTAACGGTGCTAAAGACCACACATTATAAGCTCGATAGCTTGAGTGGATAAATAATCCAGCGTTCTGGGAACTGCAATAAGCCTTATGTTATTCAAATACCCGTATAGTTTCACCATCCTTTGGATACAGTATAAAGTCTACATTTGTAATGGATGACTGAGGATACTTCGCCGCAAACTCAGAAACAGCCGTAAACATTTCGGTTGCAACAACATCTTTTGGGTAGCCAAGATTGCCAGTGCCAATTGCTGGAAATGCTATACCACTGTGGTTAAGTTTCTGTGTCTCCTCAAAGCAAATCTTAAGGAAGGATTTAAGTGCCTGAAACAAGCAATACATATGATAATATAATACATCAACGACATCTTTTTTTTAATAAAGAAAATCAAAATTGAAATCCGCATTCCTCTGCTCCACTTAAACTATCAATGAGCTCTAAAGTTTAATACACTTAAAATAAGATATGTTTGTTTAAATTATGTTACTGCAACAAAGAAAAGAATTATTGGAGATACATTAAGGGCTTGATATAACTATGTATTATTGCACATTTTTACACAATGTGGCCATGCGATTATTAGACAAGTCATACAGTCTTAGACTTCAACCTCAATATGATATCAACAGATATAAAATTATTACACAACATCTGAATATGTCCACCACAGGCGTTAACCAAGTTATGTTATAAATCATAACACCTACATCAATCGTTTTCTGTCCGTCCCAATTTGAAACCGCCCCATGAATGACATTGCTGCACTTCAGTTTATATCCTTTTGTAATGGCAACCTGACCCTCACTGATACCTGTAGGGAACATTTGTTTAAGGTCATCTTGAATTTCATGGCCGGCTTGCCGCAGAATTGTCTTCGACACTGTACCATTGTTAAGATCAAGGTTTCTTGAAGTGGTGTTCACTATGACTGGTATCTTTAAAAGCACACAGACTGATAAGCATGGGAAACAAGTATTTTCAATTAATGTTTTGAACTAGCGCTTGATTTGTTTTCCATATTGTTTTCAACCTATGAGAATTCAAACGATTTCAAGATTCACAAAAAAATGAAGTTTATCCGTAAGAGAAGATACCAAACAACGAAACTTCAGAGACTCTGTCAGGGATATTTTTTTTTATATCCACTACTTTAATAACAGAACACCAACTATAAACATAAAATCACTAACATTGAGAACAACGCCTTTTACGGTCAAACATTGGGGAATACTTACATCGTGCATAGCAATTTCAGCTTTATGCACTGTAACGCTTATATTTCCAAGTTTGATAGGTTGGAGAGGCGTACCTATCCATGGATTCCTTTTAAGAGGTGGAGGGCCTCCTATTTAAACACAAATACACACAATATTTTTTAATAAAAAGTAATATTATTGAACTCTAAATATATTTCCCGCGATCTGAAATCAATCGTGACGTGTGTTTTAAAACAACAGTCATGCATTTTTTGGTCGAAATATTAAACTTGCATACATATAGATGTAATAAAAAAAGATAAAATGTATTGCATTGACAACGAAAAGAAGTATGAAAAGAACGAATTCGAATATAAAACAGCCGCGAACTATTGATAATTGTAAAATGTTTAATTTTGTATCTGTGTCATGGGTATGCAAGCATTGTTTTTGAAAACAAAGCTCAATGCTAAATACTGTATATATCCCGTCGAAACATGCCACATAAAGTCATACATTTTAATATTCTGATGTTAAGAGTTTAGAGAACGAATGCAACTAATGCTTAGAGCATATTGTTGAGCATCGTCTCATCTTTAAGGCAATTTGAACATACGCAAATCGTAAATTGAAACGTTGTGAAATATTGTATGTGTTTGATTTAAGTTTAGCAATGACTTTACTCGATCGCATACTCTCGTGAGCAAATACTGGATCTTGGTTGTTTTTGCCTGCTTCCATTCGACCAACAGAAGTGCGTGGTGACGTTATCACTGAAAATATTATTCTTGCATTTAAACATTCAACATTGTGTTATGGCTTTATTTAAAATAAACATGTAGTAGGCTTTTAGTTTTTTACTAGGCAAGCGTGACACAAGTGGAAATCATGGTTTAAAACAACAAAAAAGGAGGGTACATCACACAGATTTTGATGGTACAAATCAATTTGATTACGTCTTAGATTATTTGGTCCACCATACAGATGTTGAATGACATTAATAACACTACAAGAATCGTGTGCCAAACAGAGTACCTGAGGTTGACTTCTTCCTTTCAAACCGCTGTACATTGGAAGCGCCCCATTCCCTTTCAAGTCCTTCAACGAAACCATTGACAGTTTCTTCTTTCATGTCACACAAATAAATTTCTCTTAATTCTGAGTCTTGTACTTCTCGAAAAAAGTTTTTGACGGACGTGATGATAACGCTCGTAGCCCTCTTAACCGGGTAACTAATCAGTAAATAAGCTTGGTGAAATACATACTTTTCGAACATATGCTTGTCTTTAAACGATGCCACGAAAACAAAAAAAAAACAGAAAATGAGTCTTGACTAAGCTAAATATAAATGTAAAGTGTTTAAATGTTATTCAATATGCAGATACAGTAAGTAAATTACAATATGTGTGGCTGGTAAAACAACTTCTGTCCCCCAGAGTCACACGGGCTTATTACACAATTTTAGTCACGGATGGACCTTTGGGACATACGTTTCGTACAAGCTTTTATCAAATACTTGGACCACGTTTGGATGTGAGATTGATGTACAATAAACCATTTGAAGTCTAACATATCCTTAAGTGATTTACTTGAATACATGCTCGTTAATCAATACATTTTTATGAAACACATTGCAGCAAATTTTCTTTGCTATATATAATATCCTACCAACTTGTTTAACATGTATTATTTTATTTTTGTGATTAGCTGGAACTACTAAAGACACGAAGTACATTCATGTGTAGCATACGCAAACTAGAGAGAGAGAGAGCGAGCGAGTGAGAGAGCGCACACGAGAGAGAGAGAAAGAGAGAAAGAGAGATAATGAGAGAGACAGAGAGCGAGCGAGCGACAGAGCGAGAGAGTGAGAGCGAAAGAGCGAGAGAGTGAGAGAGAGAGAGAGAGATAGAGAGAGAGAGAGGGAAGAAGAGAGAGAGAGAGAGACTGAGAGAGGGGGGAGAGAGAAGGGGGAGAGAGGGGGAGAGAGCAGAAGCGAGAGATAGAGAAATGAGAGAGATAGAGACGAGAGAGACGAGATCTCTTAGTGTGTATCGACAATATATATATATATAGAGAGAGATCTACGAATATAGAGTATCTCTATAGCGCGCGCGCGATCTCTTAGCTATCGACTCTCTCGAGTCTCTCTACTCTGTAGCTCCTCTCTGTCTCTCTCTTGCTATACTCGCTCTCTAGAGAGAGAGAGGTTGAACTGTAATTGTAAACATAAGAACTAGTAACCTTGTATTATTTATTTGTTTTTAATATCCAATGATACGGGTAAGTATAGATGAAATCTATTTGCGCGAATATAAACGAATGAGAAAAAATAAATATTCATTTACATTAATCATTATAAATTGCTGATATTCAATTGATGGTTTAACATTTGAAATCAAATGTTATTTCTCAGTTATAAATGTACAAATATATTCAGTATTTTCAACAGTTTCTCAATTGTTTCCGTTTTTCCTTTATAGCATATTTGTGAGGTCACACAACGTTGAAAAAGTTGTGTCTAAAACGATGGCTCTACCATTTAAAACAACCAAGTGCGTCCTTAAAATTAAGTTTCCGACTTAATTAGCAGCTATGTACATACCCATATCCTCCGCAACTTATTGCCGGCATTGCTAAAGATTTGTATCCCATTCCCGAGGCTTGATGCAGAGCTTTAAAAACTACCTCTGCCAGTTTATCGTCCTCTCCCTGATGTCCATCTTTCCACCGTGGCCCGGATATGTGAAAGATACGTTTAGCCTTTAAATTGCCTGCTGTGGACGCAAACAAGGCTGATTCACCCATTTTTTTATTTGTCTCTATATACTGATTACACTCTCTAGTGATAGCATCGCCTCCTGTAAAAATGGAGATACACATGATCATCGAGCGAAGTTTGATACTTCAACAAGCTTCTGTACTAGTATCATGTTACATACGTCATGTATTATTCTACTATTAATAAATTTTGAACGTGTGCAGATGCAAATGTCAGTATTTACGTACTTGAAAAATAAAAATAAAATAAATTGAAACAAGATAAACAACAAGCAAAAAGCGGGCTTACAAATCGATAACTTAAGCTTTTAAGTTTAAAATCAAATTGAATCCCTAAGGCATAGCTTATTTTTTACAAATACGAATAACTTAAACACTAGTTGTTGTTTGTTTTACCCCTGGATCTTATGATTTCAGAGAAAATAGTTTTAAGTAACTTTGCTATATGCGCCTCACTAAACCACGAAACTCTGCGAGAAAGTTTTGTCGTCCGCGTAGAATTTTGATTCTCAGTACAACAATATGTTTGTTAAAAGTAACCATCGCGCGCGGTTTTCATAATTCAAGTTTAAACAATATATACCTTTTTGTACGAGAGCCTTCCCAAGTCCACTTAATAAACTTAGCTTTTCATTTGCCGTATTTACAAAAACATCAACATTTAGATCAGTCATATCGCCAATAAATACATGAATTTTCCTATTTCCAGACCCAGTGCAGGAAGCAAGTACAGACTCTGCCGGAGGGTTGATAAGTCCAAATAGACCTGTTCCATATATTGTGTTATCATCTTCACTGTCGTCGTCGGATGTTCGTACAACAACAGGGTGTGTTCTGCCCACAGATTTCAATATAAATCGACCCTTCTCGGAATCCATAAATTCTGAAATTCCAGGTTTCGATACTAAATGTTTCTTTCTCTTTACCCTCTTGGCAAATGATTCAAGCTCTTTTCTGATTGATTGCATTTCCATCTTTGTACCAATTAGTTCAAATCCGTTTGATTGCTCGCGAAACTCTACATGTTGGCCTTTTGCAATATGCAGCATATCTTGCAAATGATGCCGCAACAGAAGTTCATGTATGTCTCTTGGAAAAGACAACTTGTCTGTGTATTTTGTATTTTTATCAAGAAAAGCATTTATGGTTCCGAACACTGAGTTGTGAATGTCATCTGTGCAAATAATTATTATTGCGTCTCCTGTGACTTTGATTGACAATTTGCCGCCATGTTCTTTGTTTAATGTCGTTACAATGTGTTCCCATGGTTTCAACTGCAATAAAGATCGACTCTCAGGTTCTAAATAAACTTTACCAATTTTTACAGCATTCCGAACAATATCGACTGTTTCACGGAGCATTTCTTCATTTCTGCTTATCACGAGTAATGTTTCATTCGTTGCTTCCCACACAGCAACAACTTTTTTACGTTTAAATTTATTGTCAATGAAATCTTTTACAATGCTGCTCATATAGATTTCTACTGCTTCTCTTGGAATATTGATATCAGTTTTCTGGAAAGTATCTTTTGTTTGGTACATTTCAATTTGAATTTTGTTTACCAGGTCGTTGACACCTTCAATTTCTATTGTATTAGTGTTTTGATCAATTTTCACAGTACAATCGGTATATTTATGTGCCATTCGACTTGTGAATTCGTCTGCCGTTAGCATTTGTGTTTCGATAGGTTTCAAGTTTGAAATGTGTATTTTCAACCATGTTTTTTCCTTCTCCGAAGCCTCTTGTGTCTCCTGTACGAGGCGCTCCAAATCTTTCTTGATGTTCGGCAGTGCATCCTTTTCCCCTACTAAACATATATTGTTTTCATGGATTTGTATGTTAATTTCTGCGTTAGGTTTAAGTAGGCCAAGTTTGTCATTGACTTTTCCTAATATGTCTTGCACAACGAATATACGTGCCACCTCAATAGTGTTTATCGCTTGTTCAAAGCGTTCTTTTACTGTTGTAGCCCAAGTCTTTGCCAGATTAACACAGTCTTTCACATCTTCCGACAACAAACAACATATTTCAACATCGCCAATATTGTCAGATGATGGCCAATTCACCTTTGCGTGACACATGATCAATTCCTTTTCCAAAGCTTCTTTTTTTGCTACCGAATGGTGCAAGAAATATATTTTTTGTGAAATTCCCCTTACAGTTACAGAATTAGGTCTTTTAAATATTCGTTCAACTGTATCCCCTTCAGCCCGTCCAATGCATTGAAAATATCTTTTAACTTCCAGTCGCCTTCCATCCAGCGTTTGCTCTTTTGATAGAACACTATCTACAACTGCACATATTCAGAGTATTATCATATATTGAAACGTTGTAAAATAAAGTGCGTGAATAAATAAAACCGATTTTGGTTATGAAAATGTCAAAGGATAAGCTTTGTCATATAGCAATCGCTGTTCATGTACCATTACAACAGATTAACTGTCTGCAGTTAAAAACTTATTATTACACGATATTCATTTACCTATAAAGGAAAGACACGACATAACCAGCAAATTTATGGTTTGAACAATTGATGTTTCCTAATGCTAGCTCGCAATACATGTAATATACAAACACGCACGCACCCGATCACGAATGCACACACGCACTAACGCACGCACACACACACACAAACATATATATGTATGTATATGTGTATGTGTATGCGTATGCGTGTGGGCGTGCGTGCGTGTGTGTAATATTTTGCTTTAAAATTATAAGGTGCAGCAAACACGTTAAACATAAACATATAGTCATTTAGCATTAAAAACATTAATCAAACGCGATGTAAAAATTAATAGCAACTCTTAGTGAAATCGTTGAAAATATTTTGACAAACATTTTTCAACTAATCCCAACATACCCATGTAGTCTACGAAGTACACAAGACAGTAGCTCTGATTAGTGAAAAGGTCAACCTTTTCAACAGGACCCCCGTTGCTTCTATTTTTATTCTCAAAATATAGAGCAACTGTATCCGCTGTTACAGTATCGCTGATGTTAGATACAAGGACGCAGTTGGATATAGGCACCGTGCTAATCTTCAAAATAGAACCTTCTAATGGCTTTGATTTGCATGCCTCATCCACTTGTGCCATGTCTATAAGATAATGTTTTAAGAAGTTAATATTGGTAGTAACATACATATATGTGTACGTATCTCAAACACTACGGTGTTTAAAATAGACTGATAATGTTACCTATGGCTCCACGAACCGTCACTAATGCTGTGTCTTCTTGGTCAACATGGTATATCATGGTTCCTTCAACCAGCGTTAGACCCATTCTGGCTTCCATGTAAAGATCTAATACGTTAAATGTAATTTGGGAGTTTAGTCCTTTAATCAGCAGCCTGTCTGAGTAGCTTGGTAACGGCACAGATGGCGTATGCAATGTCACCTCCAGAAGATGGCCGTCGACAGCGTGTTTCCTTTCAACAACGGCTTTGGCAACTGAATAAAACATTTGTAAAATATTGGAGAGTGTTGTAAACGTAACAAAACGTCGCATTGTCTGGTTTGTATAGACCATGCAGAAATGACAGTTTTGAGGCTTCATTAAAACACAATTACCCACCTGACTCGTCTTTGTACTCTATGTAGATAACGTCGTCATTGTGTTCATCCGTGGATATCTTTTCAATTTCACCGCCTCCAGCCTTGTTTTTGTTTTCAAAATAAAGTTGCACAGAGTCCCTGCTGGCAACCAGTTTTACTCCTCGTACCTTAACAGTCTTTAATGGCTTTGATTCAACATCTTCATAAAAATTCGCATTCTGCGATTTGTTTATGTGATGTTTGTTGTTATTATTTGTCGTAGCTTTCGACGCTTTTGTTGAACGACTTGGAATCAAAAGCTCCACGTTCACGTCTTGACGCATAATGCGGTGGTTACCTCTTTTGAGAACTCGTTTGGCTACTGTTGAATGACAAGTAATGAAGATTCTTAATTTGAATATACGTACAGTATATTATTCAACATTGTAAAAGCTTATATTCGGTTTTAAAGTAAATAATTAATATATAAACGATGAAACAATTATTATAGAGAAATTTGTGTTAGTGTTGGCTTATATGATACGATACAGGTAATCAATTAAATAGCACACTTGCTAAATGATTGAAGCTGTTAATCAAACACGAAGTTAAGACGTAATTCAAAATAAAAAAAAATGTTCTTATACGCTAATACACAGAGCAACTAACTGCAGAATACACTATTTATATATATATATACACACACACATATATATATATATATATATATATATATATATATATATATATATATATATATATATATATATATATATATATATATATATATATATATATATATATATATATATATATATATTGCAAACTGTAATCATGCTGGGCTTATTTGGTATAAAGGCAATACATCATCTTACAACCAAAGGTCGATATCAAGCTTTATAATAACATATTGCAATTTCATATTGGTAACACGGGGTCGGATAGAAAAGCACGATTGAATTGAATAAAACATTGAAAACAGTTTTAAAGAAAAGAACTAACCATCTTCGCCTTCAAAGGTAATGAAAAAAAGCATTATCATTTGGTCTAAATTCGATTTCAGCAATGTTGCCACCTCCTGATTTATTTTCACGATCGAAGTACATTTCAAATGTTTCTTCATTTTCTTCTTTCATGATCTCTTTCGGACCCCTCACAATAACAGTACAGAGTTTCTTTGGGACATATATTTGCACTGAAACCTCTCTCTGCTTTATTTTAATTGGTCGGTTATCGAGTATTGTCTTCACATCTGAAATGATATAAATAAAGTATACTTTGCGGGATTGAAATATTTCATCGTCTTTTTAACACAATATTACAATTATATTCTAAGCATGTTATTTTCGGAATAATACCATATAATGCCTCAACCACCACTTATGCTGGCTTTATGACACTGGAATGATAATCATTTGTTGCAAAGTGATTTTACAGTACCATTGATAAAAAAATCTAGATATACAATATTTAAATAAGTACATTTACAAACTATCTGTACTTAATGTGATTCGGATTGACCTAGAACATTCGCGTGACATAGTGTCTGATTTTGGTTAACATTTATGCAAATGTATGGACCAAAAATTTCTATGTAGGACAAAATTTGACATGGAAAAATAAGCTGTTCCTTGCCGCGACTCATCATCTTATGTTATTTAGAACAAATAACAACACATTTATGAATCATCCTTAGGATTAATTGAACGTATTGACATAAAAAAATGCATAAACGTTTAACTTATAAAATTGTGAAATTCAAGTCTGCCATTGACTTTAGCCCGGTTACATAAAACTTGATCGCGAAACAAATGGCGAACATCTGGCAAACAAAACACATTTTGTATGCATCAATGAATGCCATTCTAGACATGATTTGACATTTGTGATACATTTGCCTGGAACATGAAAGACTTAGGTTTTGGGGTCTGAAGAAAGGAAGAAATTACAGACCAAAAGAGCAACGTTTCTTATGGTCAAAATGTTGTTGCTATAATATATAAAAATGATGCACCTACCGCTAGGTCGATCAAACCGTATCACGGCATTCATCTCATTTTCATCGAAGTCGATATCCGTCACTAAACATGACCTCAACTTTCTGGAGGAAAAACTCATCTCTAACATTTCTTCATCCACACCATCAGGGATGTTCTCCACCAAAATCTCATTTTGAGTACCATCAAACGCGGGTTCCCGATCAGTATTTTCTTTGTCAAAACTCTTCGTGTCACCGCGTGTATATATTTCGTCAATTGATGATAGGCTCCTTTCGTGCGTCAATGGTTTTGTTGATCGGCTTGGTTTTAAAAGTGCCACGTTTATTTCTTGACGCATAATGCGATGACCACCTCGACGCAAAACTCGTTTTGCATCTTTTTTTCCCAATATAAACATATTTGTTTTTAAATATTACTATTTAAAAAGACGAACGTTTCTAACTACTTTAAAACACAATCCATGTAAAGCATATTTGGAATTTTCGAAATGTTAACCATTTAAATGCTTAATTATTTAAAATACGTATTTTTGAGGTTTATTTTAAAGAAACCTAAAATATTAATTAAAAACACACATAATGGTATGGTTTAGCACAAAGATGTACACAGAGCAAAATTCGAAGTTGTCAGAAAATTGAAGTTACATCTTGACACATACCATCTTCAACCGTAAATGTGATATAAAACGCGTTTTCTTTGGCCTGGAAGTCAATTGTTTCAATGTTCCCTCCTCCCGACTTCTTTTCGTTTTCAAAATACATTTCAAACGTCTCTTCATTTTCCTCCTTCATGATATCAGATGGTCCGCGAACAATGATTGTACTCAATTTCTTCGGAACATATATCTGCACAGTTACCTCTTTCTTTTTAATCTGTATTGGGCGATTATCCAACACTTTTTTTACATCTGAAATAAGGACACGTTCCGGATTTAAACACATAAACGCGCGCATTTAGTATAATATTTTATATACTTTGATATTGTGTATTACTTTCGCTCTTACAATTAGTTATTTTGACATTTTTCCATATCAAAATATTATATTTGAGTTATATACGTTTACTCTTTATAACTTACTTGATTTGTTTTTACATTTTCGATAATATTTATTGTCGTTCTTGACAGTTTAACAAACACTTATTATTGTTTTACTGAGTAATACAAGAACAATATACATCTTACAACACGAAGTACCTCATTAAATAATATTTTCACCGTTCAGAAAATTAAAATCAGTTATTATCTATTTATCCATTCCAAAACAGTGTTCACTATGTTCTTATAAAAAGAAACGATCTAAAACTTAGAAAACGAAAAGACTCTACAATAATGTGTATTTTATGAAAATACAATACATCGAAAATTGACATCATGCTTTTCGCCGTTGTAAGTATAATATTACTACAATGCAAGTCTGTATATAAGATGCACGTACCGTTAGGACAATCAAAACGTATAACGGCATTCATCTCAGTTTCATCTAAATCAATATCCGTCACTGTACAAGACTTCAAATTTCTGGAGGAAAAACTCATCTCAAGCATTTCTTCATCAACACCGACCGGAATGTCTTCCACCAAAATCTCCGTCTGAGTGCCGTCAAAGACAGGTTCCTTACTGTCAAATGTTGGAGACGGGCAATCTTTATGAATACCCTCTGTCTCATATCCTCTATTCATCGTATCCGATGTCGATATCATGTTTTTTGTTGACCGGCTTGGTCTTAAAAGTTCCACGCTAATGTCTTTACGCATAAGACGATGGCCACCTTGGTCAACAACTCGTCTTGCAACTGTGTGAAAATAAAAACGTAGGCGTAGCATGGTCTTAGGGTTGATTTCGTTAGAAATATTAGCAACAATGTCAAATGTATAAAGACGTTAATGTATTTTGTTTATTTCGGGCGTGTCTTATCGTAATCATCTTCATGTATATGTGCAGCGTAACCAAACAAAATTGTAAATGAACAAAAAGGTGCAAAAGTTATTCCCCTTACCAACATCCTTTAAAAAGGTTATATAAAATGCATTCTCCTTTGAAATGAAGGCCATTTCTTCAATGTCCCCTCCTCCTGACTTCTTTTCGTTTCCAAAATACATTTCAAAGGTCTCGTCATTTTCCTCTTTCATGATCTCCGCTGGTCCGCGAACAATGATTGTACACAGTTTCTTGGGAACATATATTTGTACAGTTACGTCTTTCTTTTTTATTTGGATCGGACAGTTGTCCAACACTGTCTTAACATCTGAAAATAAGCTTATGCCTTTACTATTATAAAGTATCTCTTTAATAACTTAAATAAATTGCCATACATTGAGTACTTTTTAAAGTTCTGTATGAAGTTGTATATATTGTTTAGAATACGCAAAAATTGAGCATGAATAAAAGGTATTGAAGATGATCAAAATATTATGGTATTGTTTGACATTCAACACAACTTCGTGTTATGTCGCTCTTAACATTGTCCATTTACATACATCACGTTTTAACAGTTCATTGTTCGTTTTATTTTCGTGATGCAATTGTGGCAGTACGCGTGGAGTGTATTTAACCTTAATCGAACACCTTTTACAGTCCTTGTGCTTTAGAAAGAAATCATACTTCTTTCCACCACCAAAAAACACTTTCAGGTTTAATGACCGATATGAAGTCCTTCAAAAACAATGATTAATGTAGACAGGAAGATAGTATTACAGATTTAAAACATACACACAAAAACAATTCTTAATTTCAATGTATTTTACGACAAATGTTCGGTATACTTGTGTTTTTTAATTTCAATTTGCAAATATATGTCGTGGTTTGTAGCCAACCATTGACTTGTAAAATGGTTGTTAAAATAGAGGTTCGCTTTCGAAATGGAAGCATATAATGCCTGCCCATTGACTATAAACCCTGGATATTGCACGTAATACATTATCAGGTGCTAGTCAATAATTAACCAAAGTTATCTATGGGACCAAATACATGTGTAGATTTTTATTCTGAAAAAAAAGAATGCTCACACATATGTTCTATTTATGTCATCAAAGAATATGTCAAAAGCCACGAAGTTCATATACATATATTTACCTGATAATATGAAGTTTAGCTTGACATATATTGTGGCAAGAGATGTGTGCAATTATTGGTCAGTCAGTGGTCGATGAGAAAGATAGTGTACATGAAGTTATGTCAGTTCAATACAAATTCTACATAAAGATGCATAACACCTTAGTATTTGTAACACAAGCTACACAATCTATAGGGGTCTTTAATACATACATGTACACACATACCATCAAATGTTAATGGTTCTCAATCTATGTCATCGGACATACTAATCTCATAATTTTAAAATTCTGTATTTATACCTATCACTAACTAACTAAATCAACTAAAATTATTGTTTTAAGTTTCAGTGAAATTTATTAAAACAAAAAAAACTTTACTTTATAATATACATGTATAACTTACAAATTATAAACCATATGTTTAAAACATTCATATCACAGTTACCAAATCGTGGTCTGAGGTTTAATTTTGAAACGGAAAATAAAAAGTCCTATGGCTTAATCCGTTAAGACATTCCCAAGAAACTTACGAAAGGGAAAACTGAAACCTGCGTTTCAAATGTACAAGTCCCACGAATCGTCATCAAATTCAAACACGATTTTAAAATTAAGGCATTTATTAAAATATATTATCTGGCTTAACATTTGTTAAGTTGGTCTTGGAAAGCTACCTTACCGAAACATAAAACCTAGCCCGTACACTAACGAAAACAACGGAGCGTGTATTAAAGCACGCTTTTTCTAAAATGCCATGCTGAAAATTTTATACATGTATTTACCTTCCGCGCTCTTAAAGGTGATCACAGCATTCATCTCCTTCTCATTAAAGTCAATGTTATCTATTGAGCATGATCTCAGTTTCTTCGAAGAAAAACACATATCTAACGTATCATCATCTACACCAGGTGGGATGTCTTCCACAAGAATCTGCTTCTGTGTCCCATCAAACGTGTCTGCTATTTGGTTCGATGAGAATGTTTCGGTATTCACTGATTGATTGTCTATTCCATACGTCATTACTTTGCTAGCATTATCATCGCTTTTATTCAAGGCAGTAGCTTGTTTAGTTGACCGACTTGGCATACATAGTTCAACGTCAATATCCTTACGCTTCAGTCGATGGCCACCTCTAGACGCAACGCGTTTTGCAACTAAATAAAGAAGTAAAAGCGTATTAAAATTGATAACTATCTGCATCACCAGTTAACACTATTTCATTGATAAATATTAATGATTTGACACGTTTATCAAGGAGTCGTAGATGCAGAATTAAAAAAAGAGAGAACGGACGGTGAATCCATGTAGACTTTTCATAATGGATAACATGCATACACACGCAAAACGTTAGAATATGACATGACATGGTCGGAATGTTAATGGCGCTCGGTAAATACTAGATTACTTGGGTGTCTTTTTTAAGCAAAGGGAAGATGCAATTTAATTGTCTTTTTATCATAACTCTTGGGTGAGTTGCCCTGTCTAACCTTAGTTCGCCTTACAACTCTGAGATCATGTGATTTCAAGTAATACTTAAAATAAATGACATAACATAACAAGTGTTATTACTTACATAATTTTGTTTCTATAACTATGGACTTGTTATTTTACCTTTTCATGTGTATATACTGATCACGTTCCATACATAAAATACCTTTCGCTATGATAGGTCTCTCTCATGCATGTGCAGATTTAGTTTTTACTTTTCTTACATTTATATACTGAGCTATTTTGGCCAGACACAAAATTTGGAGGTATGTTGAAGATTGGATAAGATAAACAATGAAATGTGGAAAAAGTAATGTTAAAAAGAAACGATAGATATTTTTCTTTGATTAGAAAAAGCTATGGACGTGTCTCTTAATTATATTTACATTGATATATTTGATAATATATATAACAAGAGGGCAACGAATGCACTAGTACGCTCACCTGAGAGGAGTCGGTTCATTCTATCTTTGTCAAAAATATTACAATAGTGTTTGGGCAGATGAGTCAGATACGATTATTACTTTGATTTGCATCAAGAAAACCATTCTCTTAAAATACTCAAATATTAGGTGAACAAGCTGTGTTTGTGAAACACTATGTCCCCCATATATTTGACCTTTGACATTGAAGGATGAGCCTGACCTTTCACCACTCAAAATGTTTAGCTCCATGAGATACACATGCATGCCAAATATCAATCTGCTTTCTTCAATATTGCAAAAGTTATGGTCAATGTTAAAGATTGGCGAAAACCAACAAACCAACAACAAACCCACAGACAGGGCAAATACAATATGTCCCCCAGTCTATACTAAAAAAATACAGCTTCTAAAGCTTGTGAATTCATTAAGGACAGTTATAGTTGATAGACGACGAATGGACAGATGAAAAAAAGAAAGTAAAGGCATCAATCGTATAATGTCTCTATCTACATGCTGCCCTTTGACAGGCTTATTAATGTAACACACCAAGTAAGGGTTTGTACACATGGCGGTCATGTTTTTTGACCGATCGAGACCATTTTCGAACTCATCTGAGATATAAATAAAACCAATGTTTTCCCCAAGTTTGATGATAATTGGGCAAAAAAGTGAATTCTAGAGTGTTCACAAGCTTTTTTACTATATAAATATAAGGAAAATGCGCCCCCCTCCTGGCAGCCATGATTTTGGACAGACCGGAACCATTTTCGAACTCAACTCTCGTATCTAGGAAACAAATGTTCTGACCAAATTTAATAAAAAATGGGCCAAAAATGTGACTTCTAGAGTGTTAACATGTTTTCACTATATGCATATAGGGAAAACTGCCACGCCCACTGACGGCCATGTTTTTTCACCGATCTGGACCATTTTCGAATTCGTCCGAGATATCAATAAAACCAATGTTTTGACCAAGGTTCATGATGAATGGGCTAAACATGTGACTTCTTGACTGTTCACAAGCCTTTTTAAAAAATATAAATATAAGGACAAGGGACAAAATTGCCACAAAACCAGGTTTTCAAAAAAACATATTTATAATAAAAAAGGGAGGTAACAAACAAAGTATTAATCGAATTATGCTAATTATTTCCCTTTGCTAAGGACACATTTAACAGGATTAACAAAAATAACCCTGACCTTGACCAACATGATCTTTGACCCCATTAAAGTGAAGATGTTAATGTGAGGTATAAACATACTAAATATTGAAGGAATTGATCCAAAAATAAGGGCTATATGAAGAAAAGTATACAAATGTATTTTTAGCCAGAGTAACCTTGAATTTGAACACAAAAAAATTCCCGTTCAATATGCGCCAGGGTATTGATGATAAACACTTTGAGAAAGTTTCATTCAAATCGGTTGAGAAATAAAGGAGGAGTTGCGCTCGGAAGAAAATGTCAAATTCAATCTATTTTTAGTCGTTGCGACCTTGATTTCGACCGAATAATACAATCCCGACAATATGCGCCAGGGAGCTTGGTGACAATTATTTTGTTAAAGTTTCATTGAAATCCGCTGAGAAATGAAAGAGGAGTTGCGCTCGGAAGAATTCTTCTGCCCGCACGCCCGCCTGCCGACATTCACCAATCTAATAACCAGTTTTTTCCTTCGGAAAAACTGGTTAAAAACTGCCCCGTTCCCCTGGCAGGCATATATTTTTCAACGGACCGGAACCATTTTCGAACTTAACTCACGTATCTAGGAAACAAATGTTCTGACCAAAATTCATGAAGATTGGACAAAAAATGTGACATCTAGAGTGTTCACATGTTTTCACTATATACATCGTCCGAGATATCAATAAAACCAATGTTTTGACCACGTTTCATGATGATTGGGCAACAATTGTGACTTCTAGAGTGTTCACAAGGTTTCCCTATAGCAAAATAAGGAAAACTGCCCCGCCCACTGGCGGCCATCTTTTTCAACGGACCGGAACCACTTTTGACCTCAACCAACATATCATTATACATTTTGACAAAGTTACATGAAGATTGGGCATGAAATGTGACTTATACAGTGTTAACAAGGTTTTCTTTTTTTTTACCTAGAGTGTTTACAAACCAAATGTGGACGGACGGACGGACGACGGACAAAGACCGATAAAAAAGCGGAAAAACATATAAATAAATCACAAAGTACACAACTTTGTGCGATATATAAGCATTTTTCAACGATTAAATTTTCCGGTCAGGCTTGAGCATACATGATTTGTTTGTGGCGGTTAAAACATGTGCAACAAAAAAAAGACTTGTAATCCGGAAGCAAAATAGCTTGCTTAGAGAAGTTATCGTTTCTTTCCGGCGTTTATATTAAAATTATAATGCGTAAGTCACATTTTACCTGTTTGAATGCTCCGCATATCAATTACATAAGCATGGACCATTATTACACTTTAAGACGTATCAAATGTTTCATCGCGCTTTTGTTTGATACATTGCGATGAGAAAATACACAGAAAGAAAAAGTCTATAAATACATACCTTCTTCCTCTTCAAACGTGACATAGAAGGCGTTTTCATTCGGACGGAATTCTATGTTAGCAATATTACCTCCACCTGATTTATCTTCGTTTTCAAAATACATTTCGAATGTATCTTCGTTTTCCAGGTTCATGATTTCAGTTGGTCCCTTCACAATGACTGTACACAGTTTCTTTGGAATATATTGTTTAACAGACAGCTCTGTCTTTTTAATATAAATTGGTAGGTTCTCAAGTACTGTCTTTACATCTGTTATGCAAAACTACAAACATTTTGATATCGATTTATATAGGCTTAACTATTATCGAAATGACATTAACAAAATGTAAAGAATCTATAATATCCCAGTGTATGCGATATTCCTGGATAGAAAACTGCCATAATACAACTCTTTGTTAAAGTAAATGTTATGACAGGAATATATGGATAGTACAACTATAAATAAATTTAGGTGAAGGGAAGGTTAAAGTGAGGTTGGATGACACGTGTGGATTTAAGCTGTCCATAACCAATAGCTGTGTTAGCAGCCATGCGATATAGAAAACGGTGTTTGTGCAAGACCAACAGTAAGATACCATTGACCACACAATTGCCAACATTGTCTTCGTATCAAAGAAATGTAGCGGTTACGTGTATTAAATGTGTTACAGACGGATAGACGGTAGGACGAACAATAACTTTATTCCGCAAAAGTCGACGTACTGTATACATATTATCCACGTTTTTATCACTATAAACTACAAAGAAAAAAAATACATATACCTTCTGGGCTTTCAAATTCTATCACAGCATTCATCTCAACTTCATTAAAATCAATATGTTTTACTTTACACGAACTCAATTGTTTCGAGGAAAAACACATTTCTAGTATTTCTTCATCTACGCCATCTGGAATATTCTCTACAAAAATCAATTCTGATGAATTAGAAGTGGTTTGAGTATGACTTCGTCCATCAGATCTCATCTGAAATGTAAGAGATCGATTTAGTGATGCACTTCTCTCCGATCACGTTTTTCGGCGTGTAAGATCAGTTTCAATTTTAAGGTATGGATGAGGCAAATAATGAATAAAATAAAGCTTCTTATAATTGTACACTTTCGGTAGATCTTAAAAGGCAAGACATATAACTTTTAATTGATTTGAATATTTATTATGTTACGATACAAACACTTATAAGGACGTTAAATTCAGACTATAGTATTGCTTTAATAATTATACTTCAACACATATGTTACACACCTGTGGAGATATCCAGCTTAAGGGCAACTCGCACTCTGTTGGATCTTTGATGTTTACTGTCTCATACTGCTCGTCATGTTCAAAATCCAAACTTGTATTAATTATTCGTGTGGCATCTACAAACGTTCCAAATTACAGAAAATAAAATTAATATCATTAACAAATTTTCCAAAAGGTAGATATACACTCAAAATGAAGACTCAAAATGCAAGGATGATGTCTATTGAGTTCGGAAATAAACCATTCGTATGTTATATTTAGGTGCTATAGAAAGTCTATATTACTAAAATTAGCACTACGGTAATGTGTGTAAAGGTACCGACTGACATACAGAAAAAATGTCCGTCTTGGTGTGTTTTGTGTTCTAAAAAATGGAGGTAAACACCAAATGTTAAGTACCTTAGTACCTTTCTATGTTTAGCATAATTGAAAATGAATTTAAAACCTTTTTTTTTTACAAAGTTATCCTCTGTATGGAATTTGCAACCATTATTCACGATTTAACTTCATTTTTGTTTATATAAAAACCTTAAAACTTGCTACGCAAATATTGTTGAAATATTTACCAATGACACATTCTACACTTACGACGAGAGTATATTGTTTGCCTTTAAGTTCCCTAAAGCACACGAAATAGCGCATTTCACTTCCTTCAAAGTATGCAAACTTTCCCAGATTACCAGGTCAAAGGCGTATGTTATATTATTACTGATTATGTATATTCCATTTATTATTGTAAGAGATGCCGGTTTTTTCCTGTATTCATTCCGTATATGTGTAAATACAATCAATTTACATAGACGTATACATGTGCATGCAAAGACTTAATGGACCATATGTGCTGTGTTTTCACTCTGTTTTAACTATCTCTACACAAACTGAATTACTATATTCTTAGTTCCACATTTTTATCTTACACAGGTACTTATTAATGTACAACACAATATTAAGTGATGCTTAACAAAAAAGGGTTAAAGGTTTACATCTTCACTATGGTTACAGTTTTTAAACAGCATAAACTCCAATTATGTAACATTTGCTAAACATAATAATTATGGAATGAACACAATTCATATGCCTGTTTTTGTGTTGGTGTTTTTTTTCAATAAAGTCCTGAATTTTTTGCCCAATTAAGCAAATAGTGCTTACGGTGAGCTTTCAATATACCGTACGAACGTCTATAAACTTTTATTTTAACGGTTTACCTTTTTGAGCAGCTTCGGAGATTTAAATGAAAGTTCTCAGGAATGATCCTTGATGGGCTTTTTTAAATCTTTAGGGTCCGTAGTAAATGCAGATCACCTAAGTTATACATTGATTAATCAATGAAAACTTAACACATCTAGTTCTCTAAAACCACAAGGGTAATGGGTTTAACGTTTGCTGTGTAACATTGTCTAGTAGTCATATACTAATTTTGTTTAAAGCAAGCCAATGGGTTCATACCTGTAAACGCCAGAGAGGCCACATGACTTAAATGATTAAAAGCTTTACACATCTTTTTCTCCCAAAACACAATGGTTGGTGCTTTAATATTTATTTATGTTGCATCGGGGTAAAAGTTCGCCACAACCTTAGGGTTTCTCGTTTTGTTTCTATTTATAAAGTGACAACTTGAAAAATCTTAATAATTAAACAACAAGGCACAGCGGTTTGATATTTGGCATGTCCCATCTTTTGGTGATACACTGCTAAATATGGCCTCATCATGCCACACTGGGTCGAAACTTGCATTTACTATGCTTTAGTGTTAATATTTTTATTTTGGCGTCTTCAGTAAATTCCTCTAAAAACCATCTGCTCTGAGACTAGAAGGGTTATGGGTATTTGGTGTGTCACATATGTTTTGGTTTTCTCTATTTAGTTTTTTCAAATCATGCTCCTGGGCAAAAAAATGACATCGCCACAGGGGTTACGTGGATAGTATGGCAAATTAATTTTGAAATCGTTTTCACAGAAACAACAATGGTAAGATTTTAAATATTTGGTGTTCGACATCGTATGGTCATCCTTTACTTAGTTTGTTCCAGTCACCATGGGGTCAAAAATGGCAACGCCGTAGATGTTAATTCTTCATAAATGTTTATGGAAATAGTAAAATCTTAAATTTGTCCCGTACCATATCAAATCGGTTTCAGCTGTAGAAAATCTAGACAGATACCATAGTTAGTACACAAATATCACAATTCGCATAACAATGTTTCCCTGAATGCATCAGGTGGGCGATTAGAAACTCAAGGCCATGTTATTTAATGGACTAAACGACGGTTACGCGTTCGATGATATCTTATCAAATTTAACAAGGTTTTGATAGTTTTAAAAGCGTATCAATATACCCCTTCCGATCCAAACCCATATCAATTTACGACGGTGCACTAATTTTAAGAGAGTTAAGTTTCAAAACAAAACAAAATAAAATGTTTAACATTCACGATCTGTTTGACCACTGTTCCAAAATTGTTGCACATACTTTTTTTACATCGCTATTCGTAAACCAAAATGTATGAGCATATAACATGTACTTATTTCTCAGTTGCAGTAGTAATTTTATAATTAATATCCGTCACGCGGCATTTGAACAAAATATTAATTATTATCTTGTTTAAAACGCCCTCTCCCTGATTTCAGTTTAAGATTGGCTTGTGTGGGGGGAACCATTAAACAGCTTCTGATATATTCATATTTGGTATGTTGTAATATTTGGAGGTCATCTACAATGTTTGCTCATATACTTCTCTTCAGGTCAAAATTTGGCATCTACAAGTGAATTATCAGTTTTAAATAAACATATTGCAGTGAAAACCATAAAAGTCTTGTCGGAAACCTCAAATCCCTTGACTAATGTTTGGCATGTAACATCATGAAGAGGTCTTCTGTAAAGATTGTTCGAAGTATGACCTTGGACCCAACGTTGCAACTCCCCGGTGTTTTTTCTTTTTAATTATTGTTGACTTATATACGAAACATCTTTAAAAAAAATCTTTTCTGGTAACCATAGTCCATGGCTTTTTATTTGATTAGTAGTACCACCTAGAGGTCCTCAATAAAGTTTGTATACATACTGTACCTGAAGTGAGTTTTTCTTTACTTACCGGTACATAGGGAATTTTTTTTTTTCTGAAATCGCAAAGCTTATGGCCTTTATATTTGGTATTAATCATCATAAATATTTTCAATACGAAGTGTATTCGATTATGTCCTGTGGTAAAAGAGACTTTACACAGGTTGATACCAGTTTTACATTGACGTACAGTCAAAACTGACCTAACGGTAACTTGAGAATAAAGGTCAACTGCAGACAACGGTTTTGACTGTATATAGGAAACGATCAAACATACTCTTTCCTGAAACAGCATTATCCATGGCTTCTACAGTTGGTATGTAGCATCGGTTATAGGTCCTTAACAGCATTTGTAACAATCATGGCACTTGTGACATTTTTGGATAAATACTGTGCACAGTTAGTTGCTCGGACGAGCAACAAATTTAAGCACTTTGGTTTCTCAACCAAAGTGTAAGGCGCCCATACCCGAGTAGTTGATATGACAAGATCAAATACTAATATTCTTCGGTTGTGTTGGCCGAAGATATATAGCACGAGCGGCAAGAACCCCGAAGGCAAGCCACGTAACAACATAACCGTAGTGTGACCTATTTATTACTTATTACTACTTATAACTCTCCTCAGCTTTACATTTAACATTAAACAAATGAATGCAGGAATATTCCTGCCGCGAGTTTCATTATGTATCAATGTTCAATAAATGAATGCTTGAACAAGGTACTGTGTTTTAAATGTACGCCAACAATCAAGTCACCTAATGTGAAACTATATGTTCATATGTTTACATTCATACGGAATGGCACCTATTGACGTTTAAACAAGATCAATGAGATATATTATCTTGTTTCTGTTAAATGATTATATTAATTTAAGTTTAGAAATATTTTGAAATGCGCTCTATAAAAATGCTTTTAAAAGTGAGGTGTGTAATAAAATTGCAAATATATGAAAACCATTGAACAATTGTGTGCGCATGGAGCTTAAAACTCAGCGTGGAAGGCGGACGCCGTAAACTTTAAGATTGGATCTCACAATTACATGAGTTTGATTAATTGAAGTTATTAAAATATAATACAACGCCTTGCGAATGAAAAAGCTAGCTCTTTATCGTAACCAAGCGAAAGCTTCAATTAACTCTCGGATGACTTAGCGTAAAAATGTTCTCACCAATATTATGAATAAGGGCAATTAAATGACATATTGAATCTTCACAAAGTAAATATTCAAGATCCACTAGAAAAGGCGTTCACAAAAGCTGACGATATAAGCAAACTTCAAAATAAAGCCATAAACGGATGAACGGGTCAAACTCTGGTAAAAGGCTGCAAAGGAAACTCCGTACATCATTATTAAAAAACTAATGTCCGCCCACGCATTTTGTTCGATATCTTCTGCAAATTAAATAAGACATACCTATGCTTTCGATTTTGAAAACGAAAGTGCTTGTCATTATAACAAATCGTTTCAGGATTGATTGTATACTGAAAGGTTTATGTTATATAACGCAAAGGAATTTCAAAAGAATAAACGACAACGAAAACATACCTTGCTCGCCTTCCAGTTCCAGAATCCATCTCTTCAATTTCCTGTTTGCCTCCGCCCCTGGAACCTCCTCAATACGAACAACGTTAACGTCATATTGCCTTTTAATTTCTTGTCGAAGACAAGTTTGGCTTATGTCTTCAGGCACGCCATGTATCACAATACATCTGCGAGTAACAGCTGTTTTAGCTGACATAATTATTTCATTTTAATGTTATGTAAACTACCATGTTACATATGTTGTCTACTCGAGGACGCTTTTCATATAAATGTGACATATCACTTCGATAATGCATGATTTTTGCTGATAACGTTCTTTTGATTGTGATTGGTTGACGAAATCTCGTGAATCATCGCTATTTTTCTGAAAATCGCTGACAACGCATGTATTATTAAAGGGACAATTATGCATTTACAACTCGCCTGAACATAAATTCAGCTCACAAGAGAAAGTTTGGAGTTAAGACTCATCGCAGTACACGGTGCAAAAAAACCCACATCTTTACATGTGCGATTGAAGATGGTTTTTTTCAAGGGTAAATTACCCGCATTTACCTTTGTAGTTTTTCAGTCGTCATTTCATTAAGACAAATTCTTACAAAAAACGTTTTTGGAAAAATATACAGGTGTTTATAGTTATAATTCATCATGCGATCATAAATGTGTCCACGAATAATACAAAGCTTGCAGTCGGGATGGAAAATAAATTACGGTTTCATGTTGTGATATTTTATCAATTGTTTCTGCTCTGTTTAGACCATGCATTTGAAAGAATGGAGTTTTTGCTATCTTCCTCGAGAAATATTTAGTATAGCCGCACCATATGTAATATCAAGTAGGGTGTCGATGTGTGTCGTTGTCTATATATGCTAACTACAACAGCTAGTTAAATGTATTTCTTATTGTTTGTTCTTTGAATGAGTTTTTTTTATGATTTAAAGGTATATTTACCCGATTCTAACCTAACACAGTATCAGTTTTATTTTAATGATTATTTTTTTATGTCCCTCAGTCTATAAAAACATATTGTTTTTGCCCTGTCCGTTTGTTGGTTTGTTGGTTTGTTTTCGTCAAACTTTAACATGTGCCATAACTTTTGCAGTATTGAAGATAGCAACTTCATATTTGTATATATGTGTCTGAATTATCTGCTTTACATTAGACATAAAAATACTAACTTGCTTGGAAAACGATTATTAAAGGGACCGTCAACACGATTGACGAAAAAAGAAAAGTTCTAAAATACCGTTTTTTTTTTACAATTATAAGTTTATATTGATTAAAATATCACGACTGGTATATAACATTACTTGAAAAAAGTTCATATTTTCAGTATATTCGGTAATAAAATTTCGCGATGTGATATCGAAAGTACATCGCGAAAATAGGTGACATAACGATATACACACTATAAATAACACAAAATTATGTTTGATTGGTGAGTTCTTTACTCAAAAGCTAACCATTTGGAAAAGAATATACCCGAACACTAGTTGATACTATCTTTTGATCATATGTAGTATAAAATTAAAAAGAACACAATACAATCAGTTTAAAATGGGTGATAAGTTGGTTGTGTATAAACGCGCTAATGTCTAAAATGACCCAACTTACAAGATGGGCGCCAGCAGATTATCTCACAAGTATAGTTTTATCAAAAATATATTTTGAAAATATAATAGGAATACTAGTCTTCAGTACATATGCTATAAGCTGCCATGGACCTGTGTGAATACATTTGTGAGAGTGCATTGTTAGCTTAACAGGCTATATTGTGCATACAATTGAATCCACACTCTAAGATTAGTAGATGATTTATGCAAGATTTGTGCAAGTCTCAACAAGATAAACGAAAGACTTGTGAAGGTAGAACGGCACGTACACTAAACACAGGTTTTAACCATACCACTGGCCGGCCCGTACGCCCAAAATGTTCCCTCTATCGAGTAAGCCAAGGTGGTTGAATTGAAAAATGTATATTTACAGGTGTTTATTGTCATATTGAACATGGCTACCATCAGTGTATCATTAGAGATTGCAAGGCTGTGAAGTGAATTAAATCGTTTATGTCAAGTACGCTCGATAGATTATAAACCGTACGCACTTTAACATGTATAACTCGCATAAGTCGGCAAAGTTTTAATATTATCAACCCGTTCTGTATGGCGAACACTTCATGTGCAGATTACATGTAGATATTACGTACGGGCATCTTATCAATTTGGGTTAGACTTCGTTATACTTTTTGTTATAGCGTTTACTGATAAATATTATCAGTAAAGCGATTGCTGTCTGCCGATGACGTTTGCTAAGCCTTTATCGTGATTAAACAAATGTGCAATACTGTAAGATAAATGTTAGCTGATGTCTATGTATAAGCATGTCTGTAAAACGACAGTGGTTCGATGGTATGAAGCATTCTAAGTGATCTTTAGGTCAATTTTGTCTCGGAACCCAATTTGATCACATCTGTGTGAATAGGCCATGTCTTTGGTTCAAATCCATCTCATATCATCCGCCTCTCTAAGCGAACTTACTATCCAAGGTATTTTCAAATCTGATAATAATAACATACAGGCTAAAGTCTGCATAGACAAAAGAACTACGCATTTAACATATAAAAAAGGTACCCGTCTATTTATGAAGCAAATTGAAACATGCAACATGGTCAAGAAAAATCCTTAATATTTAACACCAAGAAACGTTGAACTTTTAACAATATATATTAAACGACATTTGAACACAACACCACCATCACAATAACAACAACAAATATCCATAATTTTTTTCTCATACCGATACTCGGAGCTCTGACTTCCGTGTACACGTGACAGTTTTATCAAATAGCCGAACCGATTTTATTGTAAAATTTTCTTCCAAGATGACAGATGTTCTAACAAGTCAGACATATCGACGTGTGTGAACAGCAGTTCTATTGAGAAACGCTCATAGGGCTGCGTTATGGACCCACGTTTGGCTCTAAATGTCTCCGTTGTAAAAGATTGTGAATTCATTCGAAACCGGAATGCGGGCTTTCTCAAGTAAATGGCGATATAAGTACCTTACCAAACCTAACCGAACCGCTTGCACATCTGAACAAGGTGTTACCGAAACGTATGGATCAATAAGTATTCACTCCATTAATATCAAATATATGGTCTTAACAAAGGCGTTAAATCGAAATGAATTGACGGACATCAAGCGACAAGCTAGGAACTTTGCGTGACATTTGGAAAATGTATCCATTAAGTATGTATTTAAAAATAAAAAAATACTCTGAGATCCAGGTTGATCTTATGGCTTTTTTATTTGCAATTTATCTGAACCAGTCGGTATGTTTTGTGCTTTTTTGAAGTAAAATAGTATTGTTTGCTTTATCCTATATCCTATATTGCTATAACGATGTTGTTCATACAGCTTAATTTTGGACTTTTGACATTCAACAGCAAATATGAATCGGTATATATTTGAGTCTGAATCTAGCATTAACATCATACTCACTAGCACAGCCTTAAAACCGAATTAAACACCATTTAACTCTATGGCTGATTGTGTAAAATATCCCGAGTCTACACATTATAAAATGTATAGAATTATAAAGGTATTTTCTGATAATCAATACATATTTGATTTTATTTTTCACGCGCATGCACGCACACGCTCACACACACACGCACGCACGCAAGCACGCACGCACGCACGCACGCACGCACGCACGCACGCACGCACGCACACACACACACACACACACACACACACACACACACACACACACACACACACACACACGCACACGCGCACACGCACACTCACAAACTTTTAATATCCAATACATAAAGTCATATGTCTTCCTGCTGAATAGTGTGATTGTTGTTAATAATTAGCCATATGACAAATTACCATATCATCGACTAAAGTAGCTCATGATCTCAGAACCAAAGAGTATCATGGTTTCTTATCAGGGTTAATAATAGTGATCAAGTAGAATATATTTTTGATATGTTTGTAAAATATCAATGATAATTTGTTGATAATAAACAGGATTCTATGAAAGAATATATATATATATATATATATATATATATATATATATATATATATATATATATATATATATATATATATATATATATATATATATATATATATATATATCCTATGGACTAAATTGCATGAAATGCAACTTATTTACATATGCCAGCATCAGAAAATGATTCTTTAATTCTTATTTATATTTTAATTTTTGTATTATTAATATCGATCGAATAGGTGATTTACACTGCACGTCAATTTTTCACTCAATGTAAATGGTTTATATATACAGTGTGTGTAACAAAATAGAGTTAAAGACTAAAAAAATACTGAAAATCAATGAATATTTCGTAAAGTATTCCGTAAAATAAAGTTAACCCATAAACAATATGTGTACCTTACAGCAATGGCCAACATTTCAACGCTAGATGAGGTAATGTAACAAAGATTTAAAAGGATACAAATTTCGCGTTATTTTGTTTGTTTCACAATATATTCCATGTGAAATTCCCGCGATGATATCCGAACATATACGAGCAAACGCGAGATTGTCTTCGGGTAGCGTCGGAAGAACGACGTAGTTCTCCTGAGCCCGAATCGAATACCACGCGCGAATCGAATAACACACACATAGTTATTTTATTTTAGCACCTTGATTTTCGGAAATATGTAAATACGCGTAGAATGTAGACTTTAAAGGTATAAGTATACAAAGAAATTAATCCATCTACAAAATGTACCAATTTATAAAGTCAGCTATCGAGCTATGTATGTACACACAATTGTGAAACAAATGAGATGTATGAAAGACTGCTAATATGTTTCATTCATATAACACAAATAAGTCCTACTGCTCGCAGCATTTGATGACTTAAATATAGCAGGATTGTACGGAGATGCGTTTAACTGCATTCACACAGCAAAAAACAAACTAGCTCCAGGAACTATATAACAATATAACTCTTGGTCTCTTCTCCATTTATAGCAGAGTTCCAACTACAAACCAATACTCTCACAACTGGGTTCACTTTCTTGGAAAGGTCAATGCAAAGAATTTGAGATTTTAATCGCGAACCTCATAAATAATAACACACCAAACAGGCGTTTACAATGATCTTAATCAAATGTGCACACATAAAATGAAAACTTAAATGCGTGAAGAGTAATACTACACAATAATTATTGCTAACTCTTCCAATATGTACTGCAACGATCAGGAGGTTTTAAAGTTATTAGTTTACCAAGAGGTGTGGTCAGTCTACTAAAAATAAAATACTTTTACGTCTGCAATTTAAATACACAAAATTGGAAAACAAATTAGAAATTGCAAAGATCGAAAATACGTTGGATCTATTTAACAAAATTTAGCTCAACCGCTTACAACCTCTGAAAACTGAAATACAGCAACATTAAATACATGTATGGGAATACGTGTTATTGCATCCATAAAAATCTTTATAACAAGATGACGTCACGTCCGGTTAACATCAACAACTTTTTAATTCTTTTAAAATAAAATAAATAATTCATATTTTCAAATGTAAAATACGCATTTTTTGGGTTCAGACGGGATAAAAATACAGCAAATTCACCAAATTCTACATGTATTAAATTTTAATTGGACAACTACCTGGATTATATGCGCGAATGTGATTTATATTGGACTCTTTGCTGGATTATAATGAAGATCAACGTCAAAATAACAAAATAACAAAAGAAAACAAAGAAACAGCAACGAAAGTGATTCTAACGTGAGCATAATACATCAACAGAGGGACCCGACCGATACCGGTGATTTGGCATCTACAGGTACTATCTTTATACACGAGGATCACGTGCTACATACCTCGGCGTTATCGACAAATAAATCTACAGAAGCGAGAATTGAATTGGTGGTCTGTGACCTAAAGAGGCATTGTTTATTTACATTAGTGTTTTCTTCGGACAATCGTCTGATGTCGGTCAGTCAAGTGTTTCACTTCTTTATATTTATGGTGTTTGAGTTATAAGGCAACGACAAAACGCAATCATGAACACTGTGAAGATAGCTTTTATGTTTATATTATATTCATGTCGATTCATTGTTGAATACGATTCTTATGACTTTCAAGTGCACCAGTACCCGGCTGGTTATATTTCGGACTGTGTCAACATTCTACCTGTCAACTATGGACAACATCTGTATTTTAACACATTCATCAACTGTTCCGTGTCTAACAGAAAACAACCATCGTATGTAATAGAACGAAGAGACAGATTTTATCCTATATGTTTATTGCTGTGTGGAGATGTCCATCCATGTCCCGGCCCCACTGAAAATGATTCTACCACAAGCGGCTATGAAGTGTTTAATAAACGTGGACTTCATTTTCTTCACATAAATTCAAGAAGTCTACTACCAAAATTACATGAAATTGATTCTGTAGCTCGACGTTCCAAGGCTGCATGTATTTGTGTCTCTGAAACCTGGCTAGATGACTCTGTTCCAGATTCGGAAGTAAATATCAACAACTACTCTATTCAGCGAAGGTATCGAAACAGACATGGCGGTGGTGTTTGTATATACGTCAGGAAGGACTTATCCTATAATATTCGTTCCGATTTGAATCGCGATGATCTTGAAGCTATTTGGATTGACATTTTATTACCAAAATCTAAACCTATTTTATGTGGTGCTTTGTATAGACCTCCTTTACAACAGAACTTTTATACCAGTCTATAATCTTTGTGCTCTTCATGCAATGATTTTTTAGAACATGAATCTATTTTACTGGGTGATTTTAACACTGATGTGTCCATGAACAAATGTAATACTCTTTTAAAGTGTTTCAAATCATTTATTAATATGTTTCATTACAAACAACTGATTTCAGAACCAACTAGAACTTGTTCTACCATTGAAACCATAATTGATTTGATATTGGTTTCTAATATTGACAACATTACTCAGTCAGGTGTAATTCACACTTCCTTTAGTGATCATAGTTTAATATTTTGTACTAGGAAAGTTAGTAAAATTCCTATTAGTTCTCATAACAACGTTACTTTAAGATCTTTAAAAAATTATAATACAGAAGATTTTTAGGCAAGTCTTTAAGCCATTGACTGGACTCCTGTTCTGTTATGTGATAGTGTTAATGAAGCTTGGTGTATTTTTAAACATCTTTTTTTTATCTGTGATAGACAACATAGCTCCTGTAAAACAGACTAGAATTAAGCAGAGAACAGAACCTTGGATAGACTCAGACATTCTCAGTGCTATGAATGAAAGAGACAAAGGCTTTTACAATTATAAAAAGGATATAAGTGTAGATAATTATAACATATTTAAGACTCTAATAAATAAAGTTCAGTTACTTGTTCACAATGCTAAAAAAGATTATTTTAACAATGTACTTGATCAAAATAAAAATGATTCATCATCCTTATGGAAAACTCTTAAAAATCTTGGTTTGCCTTCCAAGAAAGGTTCAGCAACATCTGGCTCCAACATGTGTTTAAACATTGATAATAATATTTGTTTTGAAAAGAAACTTATTGCTGAAATTTAATGAATGCTATACAACTATTGCATGTAAACTTGTTGCAAAATTACCTGAAAGTGTACACAAATTTGGTGTTAATTTTGTTAATTCTTTTTATGCAAATAAGGGTGTTTATGCTAATAGTTATTCTTTTTCCATTGTAACTGAGAGTAAAGTTCTTAAATATTTAACTTCACTTGGTACAAAGAAAGCTACTGGCTTAGATGGCATATCTTCGCGTTTTGTCAAAGACGGGTCCTCTGTTATTGTTAGTCCCTTAACTCACATCATTAATTTGTCCCTCATACAAGGTCAAGTCCCCGATGATCTTAAGACGGCAAGAGTTGTTCCCCTCTATAAAAAGGATGACAAATTGTCTGTAGGTAATTACCGGCCTGTGTCCATTTTAAATGTTATGTTTAAAATCCTTGAAAAGGTAGTTTATGACCAGGTTGAATCTTATTTTAAAGATAATAAATTATTGTATAAATTTCAGTCAGGTTTTAGAAGTGGCTTCTCCACGGATACTTGTTTAATTCACCTAACAGATTTTATCAGGTATGAAAATGATAAAGGTAATATTGTTGGCATGGTTATGTTAGATTTACAGAAGGCGTTTGATACAGTCGACCACTCAATTCTTCTCATGAAGCTTTGTGCATCCGGTCTTAGTGATAGCGTTTTAAACTGGTTCAAATCATACTTGTCGGATAGAAACCAGCTTGTTGATGTCTCCGGTACCTTTTCTTCTAAGGCCAGTATAACCTGTGGTGTACCCCAAGGCTCAATCCTTGGACCCCTTCTTTTTCTAATTTACGTGAATGATATGTCAGCTGTGGTTAAAAATAAATTGTTATTATATGCTGATGATTCTGGAATCCTTGTTTCTGGTAAAAGTGTACTTGATGTTGAAAAGGCACTAACAGATGATATGAACTTGGTTAGCCAATGGTTGATCGACAATAAGTTGTCATTGCACTTAGGTAAAACTGAGTCAATTGTGTTTGGGTCCAAGCAAAAACTTAGGTCACAATCTAGCATTGATATATCTTGTAATGGTACACCCATTGCTTCTACATCATCCGTTAAGTATCTTGGAATTACCCTTGACCAAAACCTTTCTTTCTGCTCAATGGCTGAGTCTCTTTTGAAAAAGGCCAATTCTAGGTTAAAATTCCTTTATCGTAAGAAAGATTTCCTTACTTTGCATACGAAGAAACTTCTTGTAATGTCACTGATTCAGTGTTATTATGATTATGCTTGTTCTGTTTGGTATAATAGTATAACTCAGTCTTTAAGAAATAAGTTACAAAGCTGTCAAAATAAGTTAATTAGGTTTGTTCTTGACCTTGATTCTAGAGTTCATATTGACCAATCTCACTTTAAGTCCCTCAACTGGTTACCAGTTCACATGAGAGTAAATCAAATAATGTTATGTCATGTCTTCAAAATAAGAAATGGCCTTTTTCCAGATTACTTGAGTGAACACTTTATTTCCAAAGATTCTATGCATAATTACAGCACTAGGCGTAGTAAAAAGGAAGGGTATTGTTTACCCAAGGTCAAAAGTCATGGTTCCAAATCCTTTTCTTTTAACAGCATTAAACTCTTGAACTCTTTACCTGAGTCACTCACAGAGGTCAACAGGTTAGAAGGCTTTAAGGTTGCCATTAAAAGTCATTTAATGAATAATATTTAATTTTTTATATATGTGTATCTTTTCACTTTTAATAAGCAGATATTAACTTCGTCTCAGGTTTTTATTTTTAATAATTATTAGTTCATACTTCATAACATACATTTTAGCAATATATTTAATTTAGATAATTCTTGATACCTCATATCATCAAATTAAAACTGTCAAAATATCTATGTGTTGCAATAATTGATAACATTATCAATTGATCTTAGTTTCCAGCTCCTGTCATATTTTCTGAGCACTACTGTGATAATAAGTTTGATCTCTTTTGAACGGTGATATATATTTTTTATTTCATTAAATAATTATTTTACTATGAACATAGTTATGTTTAAGGTCAACATAGTTATGTTTAAGGTCTGCCTCTTTTTGTCATGCCACCAATAATAAGGACCACAATGGAAATAAGGGCTTGCTCTTTTTTGTGTTATCCTTGGTTTGGTGAGCATGTCATAGTTTATTGTACATGATATAGTTTTTAATAATTGCTTATTATTTTATTCTATGTTATGTTGTGAACTGTGTATATGCTTTCTATGCCGAAATAAATCTATCTATCTATCTATCTATCTATCTATCTATCTATCTATCTATCTATCTATCTATCTATCTATCTATCTATCTATCTATCTATCTATCTATCTATCTATCTATCTATCTATCTATCTATCTATCTATCTATCTATCATCTATCTATCTATCTATCTATCTATCTATCTATCTATCTATCTATCTATCTATCTATCTATATACCTGTTTAATGCTTTTAACTAAATACAGGTTGTATCAATCGTTGAAATAAAAAATCCCGTATTACGCTACTCGCCGTTTCCAATTCCGTATTACCATACTAGCCGGACTACTTCTTTGATCCATTTAATGACGTCACATAACGCGCACCGAAAATAGGAAACCCCCCATATTACGCAAAATATTACGTAGTACATCGTGTGACGTCATTTCTGTGACGAAATACAATGGTTTTATTTAAATCTCTGGAATTTAAGGACAGTCGGACGTGGTGTTTTTTAACAGTAAACTATTTGTTTAAAACGAACGAATGCAGAACGTTTTTCAGAGTGTGTGTTTATCATGCATCAATATAAATTTCGATTGAAATACAATTAGATAGTGTGGTTTTAAAAAAGTTTCGATAGAGACATGGAAAAATAGAAGTGGTGGTGCATATCGTTTCAACGCTTTTGTTATAAACATCGAATCAAAGTTATCAACTTAGTTGTTATAAACATTGGATTAACGATGTCATTAAGGTAAGCGTGTCGGAATCCTGTGTTTTCCCGGTTCAAATGTTTACACGGTAATTTACATAAACTGTATTCATACGCGTCTTAAATAAACTATAGCGAATCGTTGAAGTCATTGTTTTGTCAGTTTTGTTAAAGCAAAAATACAATTGTTAACTGTTTTCGTTAGTTGTGTATATAATAAAAGGAATATTACGCTAGTCAATGGTTCCAAGAGTTTGTATTTAGTCTCGTGGCTTGTTTTATTTCGCATCACACTCGAGGCGGAAAGCCACTCGACTGAATACAAACTCTTGGAACAATTGACTAGCGTAATATTCCGTATGTATTTTTATCTTTATTGCAAATACAACTATCAACATGTATCTCATAGGCTCTTTGAACACAAATATTGGTTACTTTAAATATGTCGAAAACGCGTAATCTCTGTATAAGATAAATTGAGATAGTGTCAAATACGTAATTGCATTCTATTCGAAATGACTGTATGCTTGCATGTATTGTTTGAGCAAATAACCAACATTCATTTCTTAATGTTTTCAACATTAACGAAAGAGGAAAGTTCGTTTTATTGTTTGGTGTATTTGAAGAAAGTATTATTGATTGGCTTTAATATAGGACATATTTTCAATTTAGACGTCTATTTAATTAATTTAAACCGAACAAAGTTTTGATTGGTCCTCTATTAACATGTAGATTTAATATGTGTAAATTAAGATATGCAAAATTGTGTTCCTTTAAACTTGTTCACTCTTAAACGTTATCAAATGTTTACAGCCTGTGTGGCGTTATTTGATTTGAGAAACTATGAATAATTGTTTTTTTAAATCATCGACCCTTCACTCCTTACATATGAAATTATTCACGTTTCTAAATTGGTTCTATTTATAGTTTCCGGTATTGATCGTACTTGTTCGTTTAACGATTTGATTAAGCGGGAAATTAGCTCGTGCATTGCAAGGTTTCGTGGCGTTATAAAGGTGTATAGAGGCATTTTTTGTCACTCGAGGTTTTATTGGCAGCAAAGAAATGTCGTTTGATTTATTTCACTATGTCTGATTCAGAAAATGATTTAAAAAATAAAGTTCTGAATGATTTAAAGGGCTAGTTTGACGACGAATTTAAGGATTTAAAGAGAAGCTTCCAGGACGAGTCGGACTGGACTGAAGAGAACGTGCGGGAAAAGGTCAGACTATAGTCTAACATTGTGTTTAAATCGGATGCTAACAGCTCTTGTTTGTTTTCTTACGTAATGAACGTTTAACTTTAAAAGGTATTCTTATTTTTACGATTTCTTATTTATTTTTTTTTTCGTTTTTGTTTTAACTGGTTAGATGTTGACGTCAGTTTAGTACAGCTGATGCAAAATTTCGTCATATGCATATATATATATATATATATATATATATATATATATATATATATATATATATATATATATATATATATACATATATATACATTTTACTCGGAATACTTTTGATTTATCTACATTCTGTTTAGGTATTATTTTACTGATTTAATGTTTGAGTGATTTGTTTGATTCTTGTTGATGTCCGGGGCGCGTACGGGGTGCTTTTGGTGTTTGTTAGTCCCCTACCGGTTTCACCGGAGGGGCTTTATAATTTTGTCTCCGTCAGTCCGTCCGTCACACTTTTCTGGATCCTGCGATAACTTTGAAAGTTCTTAATATTTTTTCATGAAACTTGGAACATGGATAGATGGCAATATGGACATTATGCACGTCATTTTATTTTGTTACTACGTCAAAAATTGTGGTTGCTATGGCAACAAATAGACTAGAAATAGTGCTGAAAATGGTGTTTTTTTTCTGGATCCTTCGATATATTTAAAAGTATTGAATATTTTTTCATGAAACATGGAACATGGATAGATGGCAATATGGATATTACGCACGTCATTTCATTTTGTTCTTACGTCAACAATTATGGTTGCTATGGCAACAAATAGACTAGAAATAGTGCTGAAAATGGTGTTTTTTCTGGATCCTGCGATAACTTTAAAAGTTCTTAATATTTGTTCATGAAACTTGGAACATGGATAGATGGCAATATGGACATTATGCATGTCATTTCATTTTTTTCCTACGTCAAAAATTGTGGTTGCTATGGCAACAAATAGACTAGAAATAGTGCTGAAAATTGTTTTTTTTTCTGGATCCTGCAATAACTTTAAAAGTTCTTAATATTTGTTCATGAAACTTGGAACATGGATAGATGGCAATATGGACATTATGCATGTCATTTCACTTTGTTTCTACGTCAAAAATTGTGGTTGCTATGGCAACAAATAGACTAGAAATAGTGCTGAAAATGGTGTTTTTTTCTGGATCCTGCGATAACTTTAAAAGTTCTTAATATTTTTTCATGAAACTTTGAACATGGATAGATGGCAATATGGACATTATGCACGTCATTTCATTTTGTTTCTACGTCAAAAATTGTGGTTGCTATAGAAACAAATAATAAAAATATTATGACAATGGTGAAATTTCTGCAATGGTGGAGCCGGTAGGGGACTTTTATTGCTTGGCAATAGTCTTGTTGGTTATGTTAATTTGCACAAGGAGTTTGATAATGTGTCATTTACACGTTTTGCTAAAGACTACTTAATTTAACAATATAATAATAGCTGCTTATTTGTAGATTTCTCTTAAATTAGAGGTTTCGGGAGGTATAAAGGCACCTAGACACTGGTCTTGACCCATGGATCCTCATACGTCCCCCTGCCATTAAAATAAAATATAAAGAAAAGAATAATGAGCAGTAGGGTTGCGTATCCCGCTCGCGGTTTTACCTGAACCGTTCATTACTACCGGTTATTGTATGAGATGTACGTGAAGTCATGTCTTCTCTTGATTAGTGGTGGTTGATGAATCTTGCATATAATAGCAGTTTCTTTAAAAAAAATTATGTTTCACATTTGTTAATTTAGTATATTTTAAGCAAGTTAACGTGTTTGATGGGCGTTGGGGGCGTCCTGTGTGCGCTTTGGGCATCGTCGGGGATCAGTTTATTCAAACCTTAATTTTAGGTTTAGACTTGCCGTCTGATTTGTATGAATAAATTCGCACTATTCACATGCCACACACGTCCATGTTAAGTATACATATAGGATCTGGCACGAGTTGTCATATCATACCATATTTTTTTATTAAACGAGTTCAGGAATTTTGTTGGTAAGCGAGCCTTTGGCGAGCTTACTCACGAATTTCCTGGACGAGTTTAATAAAATATGGTTTGATATGACAACGAGTGTCAGATCTTTTTTATCACATGCTTTTAAATGAGCAAATTAAATAAATATTTACGCAAACATAATGATAAATCCCGAATGTTGTTTACATTTCGTGACGTCATTTGACGTTGCAACGTCATTTCAGCAAAATAACAAAATGCGATTGGTCAATAAACGAAAACTAAGCCAATAAAATCGCTAAAAAAAATGTTGTATTACACATGTGTAATAAAAAAAAAATGCAATGGTTGTATTACATTAGAAACAGGGTATAGCATGTGATAAATAATTTCATGCCCTACTTCATTTATCGTTTCAGTTTTTTAAACATCTGAACAAGGATGTTACAACGTTTACAGTCGTCGCGAGAATCGTCAACTTAGCGGTGCCATTGAGGTTGATCTCCGTTGCACATGCAACACAAATTGGCGTTAGAATAATTGTTTTTTGCATTTATATGTCGCAACTCCTGTCAAATACAAACACCCACATACCGAGAGATATTAGCAACGTATGCATTGCATTGTTTTAAAGATTTTTTGAAAGGGAAAAAAGTTGTTAGGAACACAGGTTCTTGCAATTGTGTAAGCATTATAGAAAAAGGTAGCATGGAAACAAGATTTCACATTTTATCAGAATATATTTTTGATATCTGTGTTACTCCTGCTATTTCATTAGAGTCCAAATGAATTTCTCGAGATAGAAATAAGATAGCGGATAATTTAAGTAGAATAATAGATTACGATGATTTTGGTGTTTCATTTGAATTTTTAAATTATATTGACAGCGCACCACTCGATGTGGACAGATTTGCCAATGATTATAATGCTAAAAAATCAAGGTACAAATCTGTTTTCTTGACCGCTAACTGTGAAGCTGTAGATGCTTTTCCTGTAAACTGGTATGATGTCAATAATTGGCTCGTTCCACCAGTATATCTGATTCCTAAAGGTTTAAAATTATTTAGAACATTGCAAGATAAAATGCACCTATATCGTTCCATATTGGCCTTCTAGTCATTTTTTCCCTATGTTGTTTGTTAGAGATTCTGTTTTTAACCAATATATTGTAGAGATTTTTAGTTTTTAATGACGCTAGAGGAATTTATGTCCAAGGTAAATATACCGAAAAGTATTTTCGGATCAGAGAAATTTACCAGCAAAGTACTTGTTGCTCGTATTGGCAGTTGCTGACTAGGAGTTGTTCACTGACAATGGCTATTTTGAGAAGACCCCCGATTTATATTTAGAACATAAACAATTGTACCGTGGGAAAATGGGTTGTTCCATTACTGGTTATGGGGTTTTTCGTATTCATTTGGTTTTAATTTGAGTTAAAGGTGATCTGATATTTTTGAATGTTATTTTATTATTTTGAACATTTTTGTTATCTGAAATTTTATTGTAATTTACTATTTTTAATACAAATGATCCATGCAATTGCATTTACTGGTTTACCTTTTTTGAAAATATGCATTAATTACCATTACTAAATACTAAGTATGTATACAGTTATGGCTTGTTCCAGGCGTTATTTTCTGTTCTATGTTTACAGATGTTTTTTCGGCATAGCTGTTTAATGTCACTTTTGACCTTAGATGACCTTCATTCATGATAGGTCCAAGGTGAATAAATCCGAATTGTGCATTGGCTAATAATACACAAATCACCGTAAACATTGGATGCATATCATTTGAACTGAAATATGAATATATTGTAAATTACATGTAAATTAAAATCTGTCATGATACAAAACATCCTCTAAACATTACATCGAAACGTTTCTCCTTAGTTTTCGAAGCAGTATAGCATTAATCACATGTCTCTACAATTTAAAGAAGCTTTTGTTTACATGACGTAGCGGTCACACTAAACACTACAAAAACAGGCTAGATTGCACTTTACCGGTACGCAGTTGATTACCACTATCGACAAAGCGGGGGTTTAGGGGCGGTAGCCCCCGATACTAAGGAAATATAAAGGTGTTAGAAATGTGTTTGTCTTTGATTTATTCTAATCCATATTTGCGTCTATAAGTGTAAATATGTTTCTTTTTACTTTGTTTTGTTCATTTTTTATATAAAGTTTTGTCTTTCTGCAAAAATTTCATATAACTATGATGCTTGTAATATTGAGTCTTTTACGTTTACATTCTACTAACATCTTTACACATTATAATACATTATACTTTATTTCATTCCAACATTATGTTCATAGTATTTCAGTGGCGAATATGTTTTCTTTTCCTATTGAAACTAATGTATTACTCGTTCAATTATGAAAACCTAGTCATTATAATACTTACTGACACTAAAACATACAATTTCACCTCTTCTTGTTCTTCATTTGTTATTTGTAATAAAGTAAAATATATTATCTTATTATGACTCACTACCTTCATTAAAATACATGGTCGCTTCATTCCATCTACTGTCACTGGTCGCAAACATTACAACATCAACGCCGTATATCTTTTTAAAGATATGTCTTGTATGTCTTAGACCTGGCAGCATGTTTCGAGATCATCTACGTTGGCTGCAGAACTGTTTTCAGCTGTCAGAGAAGCTTGTTTAAACGGACGTGAGGTTTCCACGATTAGGACGTAAACATAAGCTTTTGAAAAATTTAGTAAGTGGTGTGTTGAATGCAAGTTGAAATGTTTTCTTGCAACATTTCTTTGGTTGCTTTATACATATTTTGAAGGATGATAAGAAATGCAACAAATCTAAGCTGAAAAACATCGTTTTATGCTCCCCGAAAATGTTCGTGGAGCATATAGTTGCTAGTTTAAAGTTCCTTCCTTACTTCCGTACTTCCTTCCTTCCTTCCGTCACACTTTTGTTACCGTTTCTCATAGCACCTTCAATACTTTACCGATCTCTTTCATATTTGACATGTAGGTACCTTGCATTGACCTCTACCTTTTGATGAGGTTTGAGGTCACTGGGTCAAGGTCAAGGTCACCGAGGCTAATAATAATATACTTTTTCCGTCACACTTTTGTTACCATTTCTCATAGCACCTTCAATACTTTACTGAAGGTCACAGAGGCTAATAGTAGATTTGTTTAGGTGGTTATTAACACATAGATTGACAAAGCGCATCATCGGGGAGCATCCATCAGTTTCACTGATATTCTTGTTTGCTATTAAGTGGGCTCATAGGATGGCTAATGTAAACAATCCATGTGAGAATGATTGGTTCAAGTTATGTTTAACTGGGAGTATTCGGTCTGTTTCAAAATCTGTAAATAAAAAGATACCGATTGTGTCTGATATAATTAAATTATTTGTAGAGCGGTATGTGTCCGAAAACAGTTCTTTGGCTGATTTAAGAATTAGTTGTTTGTTTGTGTTATCGTTTGCTGTTGTTTTTTTCGTATCTCTGAAGCGCTTGCTCTAAAGAGATGCCATATTGATATTCTGGACACGCATTGTCATATTTTTTTTTAAATCGAAAACTGACGTTTTGAGGGAAGGAAATAAGGTTATTAATGCTAGTTGTCATGTAAATTTGCTTGAACGTTAATTGAATAAGGCCAATATAGAAAATTCGTCATCTGAGTATTTATTTCGTTCAGTTCGGTTTTGCAAAAGTAATAACACTTCCGTTCTTAGATCTAACACAAATCAGTCACACTCTAGTATTCAAGTGTTATATATACTGTTTAGAAGAAAATAACAGAGTTAGGGCTGAATGCTGCTATATTTGGGTTGCATTCTTTTCGGTCTGAGGGTTGCGTTAATCGTGTGTAATCTTCATTTGTGGCAATGGTAGTTCATAGACTTTCTTCTCATATGTTTGATTATTAATTAAGTATTATTCCTATACATGATATAAGCAATGCTGGTGCTATTTTAACAGCTTGAATGCAAAATAATATGTTTGGCTAATTTGAAAATTATAATTTTCAAGATTCTACTGGGTTTATAATAATTGTGTGTGTGTGTTTAATTCGCGTTGTGATTAGTGGAATGTCAGTTAGTGTTGATGTGCTATTGGCGGATGGGCATGTTAATTGGCAGAATAGCAGGTTATGTGTATTGCAATTGACGTAATGCTAAGTTATGTTCTCTGCAATTGGCGGAATGCCAAGTTTTGTGTTCTGCAATTGGCGGAATGCCAAGTTTTGTGTCCTGCAATTGGCGGAATGCCAAGTTATGTGCTCTGCAATTTGCGAAATGCCAAGTTATGTGCTCTGCAATTGACGGAATGCCAAGTTATTTGCTCTGCAATTGGCGGAATGCCAAGTTATGTGCTCTGCAATTGGCGGAATGCCAAATTATGTGCTCTGCAATTGGCGGAATGCCAAGTTATGTGCTCTGCAATTTGCGGAATGCCAAGTTATGTGTTCTGCGATTGCAGAATGCCAAGTTATGTGCTCTGCAATTGGCGGAATGCCAAGTTATGTGCTCTGCAATTGGCGGAATGCCAAGTTATGTGCTCTGCAATTGGCGGAATTTCAAGTTATGTGCTCTGCAATTGGCGGAATGCCAAGGTACGTGCACTGCAGAAGAAGCGCTCATCCTGATGTCGGTTGCTGTAAAAGGATGAGGTCAGACGTCTGGCTGTCTAGATGTTTGCAATAGTACAGAATGGAGATAAAATTGGCTAAGTATACTTTCTATTTAATTAATAATTATTTAATTAAAACAATGAAATAGTGAGTAAATGAAATTATTCACGTTTCTAAATTGGTTCTATTTATAGTTTCCGGTATTGATCGTACTTGTTATTTACGATTTGATTACGCGGGAAATTAGCTCGTATATTGCAAGGTTTCGTGGCGTTATAAAGGTGTATAGAGGCGTTTTTTTGTCACTCGAGGTTTTATTGGCAGCATAGAAAGGTCGTTTTCCCGCCCCCTCCCTTACTTGGCTAAATTTTCTATATCATATGTATGATATATGTGCATATTTTTTTGGTTTTATTAATTTTTATTATCAGAATTTACGTTTATGACGGTTTTAAGAGAAGTTTTTATACACTATTGTTGTTAATATAGTAAATGGAGTTTGTTTCAGATTTTCATATTAGATAAAGCCAACGGTATTATTTTTATTGACATTTCAGTATTACTTACTTGTTGACTCCTTTGCTGAAACATTATTTAGTATATTTTCAGTAACAATAAGACGTTTTTCTATAAAGATTGGTTTGAACGAAGCATAAAATATGTCGACCAATTATATGACTACAGAATTAAGGATTTCTACTCTTTTGATAATATATGCTACATATACGGAATACCTTAAAATAATTTTTTGAAATACTACACACTAATCAAAAGCATACCCATACATATTAAATCTGAAATCAATACAAATAATACACCATGTACTCAAACAACATTTGTAGAAAACATACTTGGAAGAAAAAACAAAACAAATAAAATATTTTACACACTACAAATTAAAAACCCTACAGAAAACTCCAAAATCCAAAATAAATGGCAAGTCCGTTTTGGAGAAAATGAACTTAATTGGAAACACATATTTACCATGCCATATAAAGCAACTATTGAAAGCACACTGAGAAATTTTCAATATAAATACATCCATAGAATTATAGCTACAAATAAATATCTCTTTAAATGCAAATTATCTAACTCAAATTTGTGTGACTTCTGCAGTGAAAACATTGAAACTATAGAACATCTTTTCTGGGAGTGCAAACACATCCAGCCTATTTGGAATCAATTAATATCTTTTCTTGAACAACATCAACTAAACGTTAAACTATCTTTCTTAAATGTAAGTTTCGGAATTAACTCATTAAAATCAATAGACTGTAATAATATTGTGAATTTTATGGTTATATTGATGAAATATTTTATCTTAAACATGAAGTACAAAAAACAAGTACCAAATTTTAATTGTTTTGTCCATAGTCTTAAACTAAAAATCCAGATTGAGAAAGAAATAGCCCTCAGAAATGACACATTACAAATCTTTGAACAAAAATGGAATCGGATTAAATTCTCATAATGTTTTGCCCACTTATAAACATTTCATTCTAATGCTAGTTTATTTCTCTAAAATAGTTTTGTTTATTTTTTTTATTATTTTTTTTTTCAATCTGACAAGACCATTGTGAATATACAACAAAACACACAAGCCCAGTATGCTTTCTTCCGCCTTTACACAACTCATCATTTTTAACCAGGTTTTCCGAAGGAAAAAACTGGTTATTAGATTGGCGAATGCGGGCGGGCTGGCTGGCTGGCTGGCTGGCTGGCTGGCTGGCTGGCGGGCTGGCGGGCTGGCGGGCGGGCGGAACAAGCTTGTCCGGGCCATAACTTTGTCGTTTATTGTGAGATTTTAAAATCATTTGGCACATTTGTTAACCATCATTAGACGGTGTGTCGCGCGAAAAAATTACGTCAATATCTCCAAGGTCAAGGTCACACTTTGAGTTCAAAGGTAAAAAATAGCCATAAATGAGCTTGTCTGGACTATAACTATGTCATTCATTATGAGATTTTAAAATCATTTGGCACATTTGTTCACCATCATGGGACGGTGTGTCGCACGAAAGAATCACGTCAATATCTCCAATGTCAAGGTCGCCACGACTAAAAATAGATTTATTTTAAAACAAACTTACAAAGGGGGTTAATTTTGTTTGTTCATTTCAAAAGTTCAGTTTGAGTTGTCTCCCTTTATCAGATTTTTTTTCACAATGAAAACCTGGTTTTGTGACAATTTTGTCCCGTGTTCATAACTATTCCTCTGTTGTTCTTTTCTTTTCTCTCTAAAAAAATATATATTATATTAGCATATCTTGTATAACATGTCTGAACTTTATTGCTTTGTACAATCACTATGTTGTATGATCATATACATGTTTACATTGTATGTATGATATTGAATAAAAAAAATTAATATTTTCAGTTACCAAGATGGCCTTTACGTTTTGGGTTTCCGCTTACTACTTCTACAGATCTTGTCAATCATCTGTATTCCGTTCCATGAGCAAACACGCCCTGGGTCATTGCAGTTGGATGAAGTCCGCTTAATCAAGATTTTATTGAATTTGTATTTTGCTGCCAATAACATGCATTGTACCTATCTGTTGTGTTGTTGTTCGTTTTTGTTTTTTGAAGCAATTTAGAATAGGGAATAATTGATTTACTCACAATGAAATAGTGAGTAAGTACCTTTTACCTCACCTGAGAACGAAGTGGTCATGATGACAAATTGTGGTCAACCGAAGTCCGGCTGTGTCATTTGTCAAGGGTCGTCAACTTTTACCTCGTTAACACTCGTGAGGCTTTTTTACAATTATTTAATCTTAATGAAAACTTGAACACAAAGTTAAATCATAAGAAAACATATACAGTATTACTCAATTTTAATGAAAGTTTGTCAGATCGTGTATTTTGCAAATATCTTTGCTGAGTATGATTTTGGGTAACGCGCATTTAAAACCTTGATCACTAGTGCAAATCGTAGAAAAATATTGTCTTTTCTTGTTATGCTCCTCACAAATAAATTGACCAAAGGAAACCCAGAAGAAAGCTGTGTTTCTTGTTATTTGCACTTTCCTTTAAACTTATCTATCTTTATCTGAATCTTCATTCGATTCCCTTTCAATGCTTTCCGAGTTATGCACCACACAAACAGCGGCATAAACTGACGGACGGAAGGATGATTATCATATGCCGCCCATTTGGTAAGTAAAACAATCAATTACATATACATAGATATAATGTAAACATATTAAAACGATTAGTGTATAATTAATGCAATGCTAAAACAGGTTCCGTTAAGAATGGCTAACTATCGGCGAACATCAGGATCTTTTCGGTCAAATGAAGAAGAGATAATATACATTGAAAGAGAATGTCGTTGTTATATTCAAATCTTTTCTGATTAAACGGCTTATACGTTTTCGTTTCATTTCAACCAGTAGTTGGTGATTAGCAATTAAAAGAACTATTTATAAACATCGGCAAATCATATGCATTATTCTATGCATATGGTGGTATATGCAATGTTTTAAAATGACATTTTGTGTGCCATTAAATACAACGTTTCCTAGTGACGCTGAATGGGTCAAGGTCCCCACGGGTACTACTTACCCGTACCTCGCGTACGGTGAAGTATACTTCACCGTACACCGATTTTCAAATGATACTTTTGGGTACCCTGGTACACTTACAGGTACCCCATCTTTCCTAATAAAAAAATCGTACCCACATTTTTTCGTACCCAATTTGTTTTCGTACCCATTTTATTTTCGTACCCAATTTTTTTTGGTACCCAAATTTGTTTTCGTACCAAATTTTTTGTTCGTACCTCATTTCTTTTTTGGTATATTTTTTTCGTACGCAAAATTTTTGTACCCACATTTTTTTTCGTAACCAATATTTTCGTACCCAATTTTTTTCGAAACCAAAATGTTCGTACCCACATTTTTTTCGTACCAAAAATTTTCGTACCCACATTTTTCACATATGGGGACGTAAAAAAAGAGATATTGCTTAGACATATAAACAATATTTTATTTTGAATGCATGTGCAAAATGTACAAAGCTATATATCTGTTTGGATCTGGTAAAATATAAAATAAAGACTATCAGTTATTTCTACACATACCTGCTGCAGACACATCATTTTCCATTGCATTCAGAATTGATTTCAAGAAGGCGACTGAAACAAAAAAGTTAAGTAAAATACCTAAAAATATAAATAACTGCGATATTTTCATGCAAACTTTGCAAGTAATTTTCACGCCACCTTAAGGCTTTTCATGTTTAAGCAACTTCATTCTAATGGTGAAGAAGGTCATTAGCGCTGTACAGAGGCGAAACAAGAGTTCATAGTAATATTCAACGTAGTTTATTCAAAGTTTGTGTAACATTATTTTTTAGGGCATCTGTATAAATATATCAACCCGTGATCAACATTGTTCAGCACATACGTGTTCTTACATACTTTCTTTCTTACGGAGCCAGGAACCTACCTAAGGATGTTCTGAACAGTACTGGTGCAGTGACTGCTGTCATGAAAAGACTTGTGTTGCTACGCGTTGTTCTCCCTTTGTTATTTGAGATAATGATTTATTGTAAAGTTTAAATACCCAGTTATCGTCGCCTTCACTATATTATACGTATAGAAGGCTGGGCATCGCCCGTTTGTATTCTATAATTCGTTTTTAATCCACCCGTTTAAAGAGTTTACTCAAGCAAAATATATTGATCTATAAGGAGTATTTCGTGGTTTGTTAAGATGGTAACTAAGTCAACTTTTAGCCTTGTTTTCGTGAATTTAATAATTTGTAGATCTTTGAAAATATATCCGACAAAACACTGATTTGATTATGCTGAAATTGACTTAAAATATTAAAATCTCATGTGATATATCGTCAAAGCCAGTGGAGTTGTCCACCATTAAAGAACCTTTGGACCATTACTATTGAAAATGGCATTTCGTAAGGAATGATTCCGGACATTTAAACGTTATGTATGTTAATTATTTTTTTGTAAGATGTATTGAATAACATGATGATTTACGGACAGTAGTGGAAGATTACTTGTGGCATTATGAATTATGTGGTTACATTAAGAATAAAGTTGTTCATGCGATAATAGTGTACCATAAAAGTTTAATGCAACGTAAGCTAGTGCTGATACATAGCTGGTGTGCACCTGACAATATTATTTATGGACACGGGGGTGTAATGCAGGATATATTGGTTAATAATGTTTGGTTTTGAATTATGAAACAAAGCTCATTTGTCCTAATGGACCATAATATTAATTTCGATTGAATCCTGAACGCTCTATAACGTATTGCGTTGTGGAAGTTGTTTTGAATACAACAATGACTGTGGACCTATCGAAACAGAGCAACATATTACGAATACACACTTTTATTATCCGTTTCATACATGCAACTCATAACTCAATGGAATACAAGAGAAACCAATAGATTAAGGCAAACAAAATACGAATATAATTTACGCATCAATTCATTCAAAAATAGTCTTTGTAACTTGTATTAAGTGTTAGGTAAAACTTTTACTTTATGTATTTTTTATTACTACACACTACACAGTTTTTTCTGGATGTTTATACATTCTTCTAATATAACTAGATTAGTATAGCCCTTTATAACAATACTAAGCAGCAACACTAACTACAATAATTTACAACTACACAATACACATACGTTAAAAACAAAATTCTACAAAAGGAAGTTAGATTTTGCATATGTGATATCGAAATAATATGCAACATCTGAGAGTTATCAATACATTTAAGTATAAGATGGTAAATTCATCGTATTGTTTTACAAATTAAACATACGTATGAATATGTATCCACTTATTTGAAATTTAGCGTGACATATATACACTTTCCTCTTTTGCCTATAACAACTGCATGTTTTTAAGGTCACCATGCTTCATGATTATATGATAAATATAATTCAGTTAATTTGACTGTTGTTTCACATCATACAGCATAATTCTTGCATCATGCATGTTTGCATAACATGTTGTCGTCTTGCATATAAATGTGCCCATCAGCTCAAGTATACAAGAATTATGCTGTATGATGTGAAACAACAGTCAAATCAACTGAATTCAATAAAACTTGTGCGTTGTAGAGTTGTAAATATATATTGAAAGTGTGATATTTATGTATGATGGTTACAGTCACAGTAGGGTTATTTATCAAAACATACTGGCGAATAATTTGGCCAAGAGACATCTTGACATTGATTTATTCGTACACTCCGTTCTAGTTGCGGAAGGGCAGACCTACCGAATAAGATGATTAGCTTCATAAACCCTACATTTTTGCTTTATATATTGGAATTATTAAATAAAATAAAATACGTGCCGATAATCTAAAGCAGTTAAAACATGTATAGGGACACAATATAACTAAATAAGATTTTTAATTATATATTCTAAAACGGAAATTAACGATATAAGTGTAAATATATTGACACAGCTACAATTTAAACAACAAAACAGTGTGTAATGGAATAAAACAACAACGGCTATACTTTTAAGAACAAAATTAAAGAGATTTAATCACCAAAAAAATCCGATCATGCATACGAAAAATCACATAAATGTTTACAAGTTGGGTTAACATTTTGCCTATGGTTACACAATACTAATAAACGATGCTATAACTGGACGCTGTTAACTTATTCCATTTGGAAGTGTTTGTCGGTTTCAAGTATTTGGTTGGACTCGTTTGCCACAATTTATCTGCTTGTTCTTAAAAATATTACATTATAACTCTTTGAATATCATATGGAAACGTTCGAGTTGCGAATCTAGGTTGTGTAAATGTTAATATTTATTATGTTAAAATTTAAGCAAAATTTTTGAATAATTTTGACACAAGGCATTTCTTTAGTTAATCGAACAGTACGTCGTTGTTTCAAAAACGACCTTAATGGAGAAAAGATCTAATCGGATTAAATTATTATGAGTAAAATTTGTTTGTTTCCATTAAAACGACACACTCTTTATTTTGTTCCGACCAAACACTTGTTTGTTCCAGTTTGAGTTATTGATCATTTTGCGAAATTCGATCATATTCTTTAAATCTTCTATTAATTTTGCGAATATTTTTTATCCATTCGATCAAATTTGCTAATTTACAATAAATTATCCCAAATTACATGAAGAACGCATGGAAAGACATTCAACCCATCATACTCAATGTCGTGTACATTACAAAATATAGTATTTTCTTGTAGTGAATTCTTATCTGGACTCTTTCGCAAAATTTCAGGAGATTTTAACATTTCCAAAAACAGTAAACAATCAAAAGATGCAGACATCTTAATCAGCCAACTACTGAAACAAAATATTTCATACACTGCTCATAAATAAATATTTCGAAATGGACTTTGACATTTTTATTAAAATGATTACCAATTTTTCGTTAATGAATATATATAGGAGTTATATACATACTCATATTGCTATGAATGTTAAGTTTTGCTGAAAATTTTCCATTTATTGTGTATGTAAGCCAGCAACACATTTTGATACATTTGGTATTTTGGCGCATGTTCTGAATTTAAACCATATTATTTTATATCTTTGATGTTTACGCTTCGAAATAAAAACCAAATGTAATATACTTAACCGTAACATTTTGACAAATTCAAACTGTTTATACACCACCCCATATAAAAATGAAGCTTTATTTTTTCCCCAAATATAACCTTTTTTTACCTTTGAAAACATATTTTTTTAGAAGAGATAAAATATTCCTTCATAAACCATTCAATAAAGTAAGACAAGTATGTAGGCAATACAGAAAATTAGTTGCATAACTTGTTTAACATTGAATATATAATGCTATATAAAATGCTTAATTGTTTCACCATTGAATATTCCAAAATAAATAATATGAATTCCAGGATGTTAAAGACAAACATGAACTTCATTAAATATTGTAGAAAATATTGATAGTTCATAATAAATTCATAGTGGAACAGACAATTGTTTTACATATTCCTACACATGAAAGAAGTACTTACATAAACTTATACACTATGCGTTTTTTAATCATGTAAAAGACAGGAGAACTATTAACTAGGGAATTAAAGGGACTCATTCATACGTTTTTCATTTTTTAACAATATCATGTTATGTATTCATTAACAACACTTTAATATGTGGTATAATATAAAATAATGATAACAGCAAAATAAAAAAGAAAGACAAAGTTTGCATGCCGCGGTATGAAAACCCTGAGCCCCTTGTCGTAAAAGCGAATGCTTTACCTCTACATCGCCGAGGCTTTCGCTTATATACAGCGTATGATAATCACACTTGTTTAGATTTTGATCGAATTTTGGTTGCTTTTACGCACATAAGAAACAGTTTGCTGTATTTTTGCCCTACTTTGCATATGATATCGATGATATTAAATTTAAATAAAACATACGAGCGGTTACGACCTCGTTGAAATTACACGGAAATTAAATATCTTATAAGATTTGGAAGATAACTACATCGTAAAAAACCTAAACAAGTTTAGCCGATCTTAAGTATTCATTTGATATTAGTGGACAAAAGTGGTGTTTGGTTTTCGCTTCATTTACCCATCCTTGTTATATTATGGTTTATATGGATTGTAATATTGTTCTAAAGTAAATAGAATCAAACAAACACGGACATTTAAAGCGACACAACATAAATCAGGATACTAATAACTAACTTGCATAAAGCGCACAGTAAAAAACGGGTATGAACGAACCCACTGTTAATAAAGGGGCACACATACACAAACTAACAACTACACAACTTAATAATAAATGATTTGACAGTTAAACTCCATTTCGCACATTTGCCTTACATATAGAAGGCTAGTACCGTCACGAGTCAAATTTTCTTACGTTTGTATCTTCATGTACGTATGCAATGTCGCTTAAAAAAAGTTCAAGGCACGTAAGATTTTCGCCGAGAATACAAATATGCACAAAAAACAAAAAAAAAAAAAACATATATATAATCACAAACAATAACACCATAACAACAATTGTGTGAAATTACTTTTGCCAAATTGATAAAAACACAACACAAATAATTTCTAATAACACTATTCGAAGACAATATATGCTTTAAAAACAAAACAAAACAATATAACTTATATAAAGCAGAATAGTACAAACAATCTAATCAATGATGGCATACACATACCTTTAGTTCTATTCAAATTTATCATATTCAATCAAACTGTATAACTCTTTATCGACATAATTACTTTATAAGTACACACATCAAATGAGACATCGGGCAAATATTCATTGCATTAAAATACTTTATGCATAGAAATAATATAATACATTTAAAATAATTTTGAACCAGATGGCTTTCTCCACTGACTTGTGGGCTTGATTTTTTTCATGCAATACATTGCCTGGTAATCTTTTCAGATAAATACGACTTAATAAGACCCACAAGTTACGTCATTTTAATTAATAATTACTTTATAAGTACACACATCAAATGAGACATGGGGCAATTATTCATTGCAATAAAATACTTTATGCATAGAAATAATATAATACATTTAAAATAATTTTGAACCAGATGGCTTTCTCCACTGACTTGTGGGCTTGATTTTTTTCATGCAATACATTGCCTGGTAATCTTTTCAGATAAATACGACTTAATAAGACCCACAAGTTACGTCATTTTAGTATTATACATTATTTGATATACGATCATTGTCAAGATGGAAGTACATTAAGTTTACTGTTACTTTACTGTTAAAACAGCAGTAACATGGTTTATTGGTAGGATAATACAATTCGTGAAGACACCTTCCATGAAACTGTGATTGCAATATGCTAACAAATAAACATCTCATGTTGAAATGCACAAAGCTACGTTTGTAACAAAAATTTGTCGCACATCCGAAATTTAATTTTCTTTTAAACACCTTTATACAAAAAACGTGCACAACAAAATCAAACACACTTATCAGTCAATCATATCCGACAATTAAGATACATTACAAACAGTGAACCTATTCCGCTTTCTTAATATTAATCATCTTAACTATAGTACGCGCAACACCAGTGAAACACCTATAAAACCTCTTTAAACGCTAAAAAAGAGTAAAAAAAGCACCAATAAATTGTTACAATTTCATGATTGGATGTTTGACTTAAATCAGTGATTTTATAGGATTATGCACATATATATAAAGTTGAATCGAAACTATGTTAAATTAAAAAACATGGTGAAATTTTTACAGAGTGTCTGCAAAAACATATTAATTATTTTAGAACACAACCATATTTACCGCATATTGATTCGCGTTTTAGCCAATTAAGGTATTGTTTCTAGAAAAATAACGGAGTGATTATCTCGGTCTCTAAGCATGTTGTAAACACTAAAGTAAACCCTTTACTCCGAGTTAATCGCTTAATTTCACTATTTGAGCATTTTATTTGGTTGCAAAAATAGTTAATTCAAATAATAAATTTGTTTCAAGTAAAAAAATAATTCAAAAATGTACGTCTAAATGTTTCTGTGGTGTTTTAAGTATGGGTTAGAACATATACAGTATAATACTGTTCCTTCCAAACGCTTCCACCACCATACACAGAAGTCGATTATACAATATTGTCTTCAATACATATACAGTTTCTTCGTTAAACAAAATCATTTTCATTTACATATCACAGTCAACGGTTTATAAAGGACAATTGATACACGATTGTAATCTTAAAGGGGCCTTTTCACGTTTGGAGAAATTGAGAAAATTGAAAAAAGTTGTTTCAGATTCGAAAATTTTTGTTTTAATTATGATATTTGTGAGGAAACAGTAATACTGAACATTTACCATGCTCTTAAATAGCCATTATATGCATCTTTTGACGATTTAACAACCCGAAAATTATAAAGCGTTGCAACGCGAAAACGAATTAATAATTTGGAGAGTTCTGTTGTTGTCGTTTAATTTTGTGAAACTACGAAGATTGCTTATATAATGTATAAAATACTTCTCAAATGCATGCTTGGCAGGATGGCCGAGCGGGCTAATTGTTTTTTACTCCAGGACTCTGGGGGTCACTGGTTCGAGTCCTGCTGCCGGCTACTTTTTTTTCCTTTTTTAAATTTTATTCTTGATTTTTACGCCCCCCTTCGAAGAAGAGGGGGTATATTGCTTTGCTCATGTCGGTCGGTCGGTAGGTCGGTCGGTCGGTCCGTCCACCAGGTGGTTTCCGGATGATTACTCAAGAACGCTTGGGGCTAGGATCATGAAACTTCATAGGTACATTGATCATGACTCGCAGATGACCCCTATTGATTTTTAGGTCACTAGGTCAAAGGTCACGGTCACAGGTGAAGGTCACAGTTACTGGAAATAGGCATAATAAGGATTTAGCATGGTTCAAACAAGGGAAACAACTACGGTTTATGCATGTTCTTTTCATTAAAGATTTGCCTTCCTTTAATTCATTCAAAATCTCATTTTACAGCAGAGATTCCAAATCTGACCTGTAAATGAGCCCCATATTTACTGCCAGTGCTAGGTTACCTTTTCCCATTTGATCATTCTTAAGTATTTGTATTGTAATGCTGCTACTGCTGCTGCTAATGCTACTGCTACTACTACTACTACTACTACTACTACTACTACTACTACTACTACTACTACTACTACTACTACTACTACTACTTCTACTACTTCTACTACTACTACTACTACTACTACTACTACTACTACTACTACTACTACTACTACTACTACTACCACTACTACTACTACTACTACTACTACTACTACTACTACTACTACTACTACTACTACTACTACTACTACTACTACTACTACTACACACCACCACCACCACCACCACCCACCACCCACCACCACCACCACCACCACCACCACCACCACCACCACCACCACCACCACCACCAAACTTACATAACTTACTTCTGTGTGTGGTAAACACATGATACTGGTCATGTGGTCAAGTTGCACTTGTATACATTTGCCCAATACACAACACTAGCCTTGGCTATTTTTAATCAGATTGCATTGCTATCTATGGTGGTCATTGACTAGGGGAGTTAACTGCTATAAATAACATGTTTCATTACCATTAATAAATAAAACATTACAAATTGTGTGCATGTTTCACATATTGTCAAATAAGTCGAAATGTGTGAAAGGAATCCAAAAAATCAAAGACTCAATCATATAATGGATATAATTGATTAGTATAGGTCCTGATTGGTTTTTGCACTATTAATTGGATACATTTCACAGGTCATTGACATAAGTGACATAAATTGTAGACAGAATGTATAGAGAATGTCATCTTAGTATTAATAAGTAAATGATTCCATGATACTTATTGGATTTTATTTCAAGGTCACAGTGACAAAAACATATTCACACAATGGCTGTCACTACAACGGAGAGCCCATATTTTACTATATAGCCTTGCATCATGCATAGATTAGTGTACAAGTAGTGCTGCTTTGTACGTTGTTTAATATTATATGTTAAAGAATAAAAGAAACATTAAATGGGTGGATTTGGTCAGCTGTATCGGGAGGAGGAGGCTGAATATGTCCTGAAATTAGTCAGTGAAAACCAAGACTTGGTCAGGGACAAGTCAGTGAAAAGTCAGGGAATTTTATTTCATCAGGTGGGTGGCAACCCAGATAAACTACATAGCAACTTCATATTTTGCTTACTGGGGGGCATTGTATTTCTCAAAGAAATCTTGTTTAATTGGAGCTTTTAAGATCCACTGTTTACATTTATCAATACAAAGCATTTAATGACAAACTTCAAAACATGCAAAAATCTGTGAAAAGGCCCCTTTAAATTATACGGTAAAATGCAAGTACTTAAACTCGCGCTATCAATCTGATTTTGATCAATAAATATATTAATTTGTTTTAGTTTTTATTAACTCCTTAATTTTTTGTTCTGGTAAGATATCGTCATTGATTTGTGCGGTTTTATATACGTTCAAACTGAATGTGATGAAAATCATTGAGTTCAGTTAAAAAAAAGAGACTAAACATTATATCGTGTAATAATCAAAATAATATTTTGCTTTTGCTTCGCATTGTACCGTCAAATCTTGTATGAACCTGCGAAGTTGATTGAAGGCGCCATTTTGTTTATTTGTTGTCAAATAAACATCCCAATTACACCCAAAACTAAATGTAAATCCCATTAAATGACATAAGAAAATATGAATACCGTCGTCGATGATAAGTTGGTTTCTAGTTCTTTCCGGCCAGTTGGTAATTGCCTGTTCAAATGCCTGCATGATAAATCAAAATAACATTAAAGGCTCTATAAAGGTGACAAATCCAATTATTATGCGTATCAACTGGTCAAATTTTTACCGGACTTTAGATACTCTTGCATAAGAAATGCTGATAACACAGCTTAGGTACAACGTTGCCAAGAATTATGGAAGATATACCCGTTTCATAATTGGAAGAAATGTTTACATTTTTGCAACTAACGTGATGTGTAGCCTCAGAGCGGTGACATATGCTAAAAATAGCCGAAAGAAAATTCAATTTTAATTGTATTTTAAACAACTTTTTACCATCAGAAAGTAACTTATTAGTTCACTACAAACGTTTTAACCATTTAGAAGAGACCTACTGTGTGAGTTATACCGGAAAACGTTAAAAATCATCGATATATTTTTGGTGACCTGAGTCACTTTCACTTTCTCTTGCCCGAGTAAACAGTGATGTAAATAAACGGTTTGTTTGTAAACACAATTGACTTGGAGGACACTTTATTTTGAGCTCAAAACAAGTTGTATTGCTCATGATTTTATTGTAATGTCCAATAGCATATATATATTGTTTTTTGATTACCCTTATAAATAAAATATGAAAATAATATGTAAAAATCGGTAAATAATTACTTATCTTCACCTTTATAGAGCCTTTAAAATGATATTTCAGACGAAAAGAAATAGTCAAGTTATAAACTATTTTACTAGTAGTGTGTATTTATTTCGTGTGAATAAAGGTAATTGAGAACCTGATCATTTCTCTCTAGGTAAGTTTTTATAATTTCATTTTATAAATTCGTCTTACAAAGGCATGGTATAAAACGATGTTGAATTCGGTGTAAGATCTTAAGATCTAATCAACATTTAATACAAGGAAATATAAAATAAGTATTTTCTCTCTCTTCTCCGCCAGCAGTGAACCTATGTTTATACGACCATTCAGGAAAATTATCATACGTGTGGTTTATTTTATCGAGCAAGGTCTGAAAACGAGGCCGAGACGTTCGCGTTAGTTAAATTGCAGAATGAATAAACAACTGTTTGTATTAGTTTTGATCGAAGTATTATACCAGATGACGTAATGTTAAACTTGCCATGTAGACGTTATAAGCTAAACCAACGTTTGACCTACCTGTAAGGTTGCCATGTCTTGTGGATACACAATGAAATTGACAGTAACGATAGAAGAATGTGGATATTTTGCCGCGAATTCCGACAACGCTATAAGCATTTCAGTCGCAACAATATCTTTCGGGTACCCCAATGTACCCGTACCAATTGCTGGAAATGCTATGCCACCATGACCAAGCTTCTGTGTTTCCTCCAGGTCTAGACGCACAAAGGATTTTAGTTCCTGATAAATGTAAAATATAACGATTGAGATGTAGACTACACATTGTCTATTGTAATTTTCCGTTTCACATAATTTTTGTATGTGCCTACTTGAAAAGAAAAGTCTTTAGCAACATATAGGTTTTTTATGGGAGTCATTCAATACTCAAAGGCATAACTTTACTGACAGTTTTGAGACCGCAGTCCATAATAATATATATACCTCAAACTACGATCGTCATTCTTGCCTAGTCATTAAATACCTTGCAAAAAAACAACTAGATGCATGTTGACATCATTTCGCGCATATAGCTTGCAATTATTAATCACCTACAAACAAACCCCGTGCCGGCCCTTCGAACGCTAGGGCACTTAAGACCCGCCGAACACCTGCATTTCTTAGGAAATGTCTAATATTGTTTGTTCCTTACATCCACCACACTTGCATCCAAATTTTTTTAAGTTACCGTTTCGACAGGCTAAATAGTATTCCTCGTTCACATTGAACTTTGCGTTGCGTACGAACGCACGCAAATAAATCCACCATCTTATGCCAATGTCATCCAGTTTTCCATCATATGTGGCTTTTGATCACAAGGTGGCATTTTTTACATTTGCGCTAGGGCCACGGAGATTAAACGCTAGACGCTTTCTATAAATTATATTATTTCGGAACATGTATGGCAAATTATTTTTTAATTATACGAGGAAATTTAAACAAACAGTACAGACTTGTATGATTGACCTTCGAACGTTTAGTATGACCTTTACATTTGATCTAGTCGGTCGGATTATCTTAGTTTGGCATCCACATAAAGTCAATTGTTGTTACAGTACAAACCGTAACCACAAGCGGGCTCGACAAACATCAATGACCTTTGGTAATATAAAACCGACACATTAGATAGCGAGACAAAATCTAAATCTGATGGTCAACTGCTGTAGCCGCATGTTACTTGAAATCGTCGCAAGTTTGAAAATATACAGTTTACTTTTTAACAGTACGCGTATCAAGATCATATTGAAATTATAAGAGCTAAAATATTGACAATTTCATTATTTCATACTTGTATGGATTTTTTTCCATCCCAGTTTGACAATCCTCCATGTATGACGTTCAAGCACTTTAGTTTATACCCCTTTGTCACAGCTACTTGACCCTCTCTGCTTCCAGTTGGGAAATTTTGGTTAAGTTCGCTTTGCATTTCACCGCCTGCTTTCTGCAAGATCGCTTTCGACACGGCGCCACTATTAAGATTAAGGTTTCGAGCAGTTGTGTTTACTATTACCGGTATCTAAAAGCAAAAACACAAGCATGAAATTATAAATGAGCAACTGTCGCAAAGTACCGTATATAGGTTAGCATATTGTGTAAATAACAGACCCAACGCGGAAAGAACAATTCAATCAATGACAATCTGTGAAATAACCTAATATATATGAGTGAATTATAAATTTACTTTGATTATCAAGATGCTTACATTTTGCTTTGCAATTTCAGCTTTCTTGACAGACAAGCATACATTTCCTTTTTTGATCGGCACGTGTGTGGTACTCACTCCAGAATTTATTCTGATATGTTCAGGAATAGCTAAATTGAAAATTATATATAAATTATGCGTTAACATTTAGTTGATCTATGGAAAAGTTTGGCAGATTATAATATTACATGTTATATTATATCAATATCATTTGCAAACAAATTATGAATCTTAATTTTCTTTAGTGATTAAAATAACATTTTTGGCAGTTATTTTTATAGCAATCAATTAATGTCTATGGAATTAATTATTTATCATAATGTTATGACAGTAGTGCCTATTGCCCCCTATCTTAAAGTAGATATTGTGTCACACTTATAGATATGTTATACAAAAGAACCACGAGGATCATTGTAGCTAAGTATCATAATTTTTGAAACATCTAAGAGTGTGGGGCTACCTTACATGACATAATGTGAACATATATTGCTATTAACTATATAATTGTGGTCCATTGTGACCCAAGAGAATTAACGAAAAAGAACTTAGTGGACGACCCTTATTTGATGCAACATACCAAATACTAGACGTATCAGCCTTGCTTTTTAAAATAAAAAAAAGTTTTGAAGCTATTTTCCTGTAATATCTTTATTAAAAGTGCGACTCCTAAAGAGGCGTGACCATATTTGACCCTTTGGACATACTTTGAACAAACTTTGTTAAGGACCAGTAAATGTCGTTACATACTAAATATGAAAGCTCTGGTTCTTGACCCAAGACGATTTTAAACGATATTTATGTAAAACTGGTTATCCCTGGGAAGTGGTAACTTGGTTTTAACATATGATGACAGAGAAGTCACCCGATCTGATAGTAGGTTGCTTATTTGTTAACGTATATAACAAAGACGTACCATCTAAAAGCCGAACAAGAAAAATGGATCACTTAAACCCATAACATAATTTATACTAGTTTCCTTTCTATCGGACGAACATACCTATGTTATGTTAGCTGTGTGATATATTTTATGTGAATTCAATATAACAGCTATCGAAATATATAAAGAAGTTAATGAATCTTATAAAAACGATTAGTACAAAACAGGAACCTTTTCATACAATTGATTACATCATTCATAATGCACAATCAACATGTTGTGATATAATTGATGCATACATCAAAGTTTAGGACATTTCATAACGAAATGATCAGTTCGGAAACAGATACGAGTCGCAATAAAACTTATATAACACACTACAAAGATCATACCTTTTGACAGGTGCGCTTTTCACAGTTCAGATTCATTGCATCATCGGACGAATTCGTAAATTCGTCCGATGATGCAATGAATCTGAACTGTGAAAAGCGCACCTGTCAAAAGGTATGATCTTTGTAGTGTGTTATACGTCAACATTCAAATCAGTCATATCACAAACTACTGCGTACACGTTCCTTGTACCATACCCAGTACACGAAGCCATAACAGAACAATCAGGAGGGAGATCAACCGCGTTCGGACTCTCATATATTCCATAATCGTCGTCGCTCTCATTTCCGCTCGAGACTATAAGAACTTTGTCTGCATTGGCAACGGATTTTACGATATTTTGACCTTTTTCTGATTTCATAAAGTCAGGACTTCCAGGCTTTGATATAACATGCTGTGTTTTTTGTACCTGTTTGGCTAGCGATTAAAGTTCTTTTTTAATGGACTGAATGCCGTTCTTTGTACTTGAAATTTCAAATCCATTTGTGTGTGCCTGAAGTTGGGCATTTTTATTTTTTGCAATGCCCTGGATATCTTGCAAATGGTATTGTACAAGAAATTCTTGTATATTTTTTGCAAACGAAAATTTGTCGACGTGAATTGTATTTGCATCCAGAAAATCGTTTATAGTGTGCAACACTACATTATACATGTCATCTGTGCATGCTAATCGTATTTTGTCTTTAGTAGTTGCAATGGAACCTTTCCATGATGGTGAGATTTTAATTTTTGGTGAATATCATCCCATTGATGCGATAGTAATAAAGCCACACTTTCTGATGCCAAAGAAAGTATACCAGTTGTTACAGACTTGTAAACAATTTCGACGGCTTCCTGAAGCATTTCTTCAGTTTGACTCATGACATACAACTTTCCTTTGATTGATTCCCAAACAAAGATTATAAACCAGGTTTTCCGAAGGAAAAAACTGGTTATTAGATTGGCGAATGCGGGCGGGCTGGCGGGCTGGCGGGCTGGCGGGCTGGCTGGCGGGCGGGCGGAACAAGCTTGTCCGGGCCATAACTATGTCGTTCATTGTCAGATTTTAAAATCATTTGGCACATTTGTTCACCATCATTGGACGGTGTGTCGCGCGAAATAATTACGTCGATATCTCCAAGGTCAAGGTCACACTTTGAGTTCAAAGGTCAAAAATGGCCATTAATGAGCTTGTCCTGGCCATAAATATGTCATTCATTGTGAGATTTTAAAATCATTTGGCACATTTGTTCACCATCATGGGACGGTGTGTCGCACGAAAGAATCACGTCAATATCTCCAATGTCAAGGTCGCCACGACTAAAAATAGATTTTTTTTAAAAACAAACTTACAATGGGGGTTAATTTTGTTTGTTCATTTCAAAAGTTCAGTTTGAGTTTTCTCCCTTTATCAGATTTTTTTTCACAATGAAAACCTGGTTTCGTGACAATTTTGTCCCTTGTTTTTTTTCTGTTCACATTTGTTTTCGATGTACTCTTTGAAACTGCTACTCTGAAATACTGCTTCAGTTTCGTTTGGGATGCTTATATTAGTTTCTTTGAAAGTTTCTTTTGATACGTGCAATTCCACATGAATTTGGTTCACTATATCATTATTGCCTTCTATTTCTATTTCATTTTTGTCTTCATATATTCGCACTGTTGAGCCAGGATATTTTTCTTCCATTTGTCTTGGAAACTGGTGTGCTGAAAACATTTGTGTTTCTTTACGTTTTACATTTTTTATCTTCACTGATGACCAAGTTTTTTTTCGCTCCATATCTTCTTGTTTTTCTTGAACAATTTCTTCGATAATTTTATTGATATTGGTCACGCTTTCTTTTGTTCCTACGATGTACATATTGTTCTCTTCACTTTGTAACATAACTTCTTCTTTATCGATTATTTTGCGTTTGCTAAGTTCTTCATTGACACATTCCAATATTTCCTGCACAACCAAAACACGTGCAACCACGAATGTATTAATGAAATCATCAAAACTAGACGCAGCATTGTTTTGCCACTCGTTCGTCAGTTTTACGCAATCTTTCACCTCGTCCGATAATGTACAAGATATTTCAATCTCATTAACATCAGGGTCTAAAGGCCAGTTAATTGCGGCGTGGCAAATAGCAAGGCGTTTTTCTCCATCATTTTTGTAAGCCTTAAAGCAAATTAGAATCTGTAATGTTTGCACATTAAGCTTGAGCTTGAATGGACTTTGCTTTTTAAATGGGCGCTCAACTGCATCCCCTTCTGCTCGTCCAATGCATGGAAAGTATCTTCTAACTTCAAACTCCCTCCCATCACGTTTGTGATTAGTCGACAGTACACTGTCCACATCTTAGTTACATATACATAACAAGCATTTAGCAATCTGTAAATTGCTGCGATAAATAAACATCAGCATCATATATGTAATTAATATAAAGGTTCCGACCAATGTTCGTCAAGATTTAATAAGAATTGTGTCTTCTCAACTTGTTTCAAGGTTTTTTCACAATTCTACCTGGCGACCTAATATTGACTTTACCTACGTTTGTCTATTGCGTCATTAAGGTGTTTCCGGGAGTAGTAACACTGATATTTGTCAGTTGGTACCTGGTAACCTGATTTCACCCCACACTTGACCAATACATGTACTAAAAACTAGATATTATCAACATAAACAGTATAATAAAGTTTCTTCCGTGCTGAATCATATATTTGGATTTTTTAGTGGTTAAAACTTAAAAGCTTTTTAGATGTAATCTGGTGACCAAGTTTTATACTCTTCTTGTGATAAAAATTAAAATGTGGTCTAAATAATGTTAATACACACATTTTGCCCATCTTTAATCAAGATTTGTTTTACTGTTTATTTAATGACATCGGCAAGATGGACGTTCCGACTTTGATTCATTAAGTGATTTATAGACGTCCATTAAAGAGTGGTTATTCGTTTTTTTAAGTGTCTACATGGTTACCTAGGTCTTGACCCCACCTTATTCCAGGATGGTAGTTTACATATTAATATACGCATTCTGATCTTGTTTCAAGATGTTATCATTAATGTGGCCTCTACAGGGATATCCAGGTTTTTCTAACATATGATATGGTGACTTAATGTTTGACTAATAATTGCCTAAATTCAAGCATTGTCTGCTTGGTTTCATTCTGAAATTTTTGAAAAATATTTCATCAACAACCTATTGCGCCGCTTTGAGTTTTTTTTTCAATATATCATTTGGCAGGTTTAGAAATTATCTCCCTTTTATAGCTTATTACTTCCCTTGGATTGTATTTTTTGACTTGTGACCTTGAATGATAACCTTGACCTTTCACCACTCAAAATGTGCAGCTCTATGAGATACACATGCATGTAAAATATCAAGTTGCTATCTTCAATATTGCAAAAGTTATGGCCAATGTCAAAGTTTTCGGACGGACTGACGGACGGACGGACGGACAGACAGACAGTTTAAATGCTATATGCCATCCTACCGGGGGCATAAAAATAGGTCGAAAATAAGTCTTCTACAGTGGTAACCCTTTTGTTTTAACATTATTCTGATGACCTAGAATTTGACCTGGTAACCAAGTTTGTAATCGCAAATGATAAAGTCCATATTAATATTTCGACAAAATTCATCAACATTAAATAAGTTCGAGGCTTCTGAAGAGGTGACATGGATTTCTAGGTGTTGACTCGATGATCTTTGTTTCTTTTGTTTGCATAGGTCCATCAAATTGATATAGTTTAAGAGGCGCGTTTTGTTTGTGAATAATTTAAGGGTGAGTTTGAGGGTCGGCAAGCCCTTAGACCTGTTTAAACTCCAAATGCTCTGCCTCGACCGTGGTAATCCCAGTTTTGATCATTTTCTGGTTAAAGTTGTTGCTTTTTTTAATGAAATAAGTCGATACGAGCAAGAATTTCTCTAATTTCACCGTTTGCTTTATTGAACTTAACGACGCAAATAAATTAAAATAGACCTAAGAGTGGTAAAAGACTTTAAGGCACACATATTGATTGAGGTAGGATATAGAGTGAGCACAATAACTACTCATGAAAATCCCTAGCTTAGTTGAGCTAAACATGTCTTCTTAAAAATAATTATAAGTTATCTTGCAGCAAATGCCGCTGGTATGTCTCAGACTTCAAATCAATGTTTACTCATTTCCTTTGTAAATTGTGATAATGATGCATATGCTTCTACTGATGTTTCCGGATCCGATATCATCTGGTTATTAAATGACCATTACATTTTTTTTTAAATGCATGGCCCTAACTTATTAAGCGTTGATACTTTTCTTTTTACACACTTACATATGTGAATACGGATTTATTATTATTATTATTATTCTTTGAATTAGTGAGAACAGTTTTTGTTAAAAATATTATTTCATTATTTACTACTACTACTACTACTACTACTACTACTACTACTACTACTACTACACTACTACTACTACTACTACTACTACTACTACGACTACGACTACTACTACTACTACTACTACTACTACTACTACTACTACTACTACTACTACTACTACTACTACTACTACTACTACTACTACTACTACTACTACTACTACTACTACTACTACTACTACTACTACTACTAGATCTACTTCAACTACTACTACTACTACTACTACTACTACTACTACTACTACTATAACTACTACTACTACTACTACTACTACTACTACTACTACTACTACTACTATTATTATTATTATTATCTATATTTATTATTATCATTATTACTAGGCCTTCTTTCCTATACATTCGACCATTCCTATACATTCGCTATTTTTTATTCGTGTTAATTTGCAAACCATCCGTGCAACGCGCGTGACCGAATTCTCTGCAAGTTAGCAAGAAAGTTTGTTGCTCGTGTGAAAACTGAAAAATTCGCACTTAAACGGTATGTACTGCTACTTAAACCCTATACTACACGTAAATCTTATCTTCAAATCAATAATTCAAGCTATTGTATGCTTTTAAATCCAATGTTCACATTTTTTGACCCACATTCGTGTCGACTGGTTTTGTAAGTCACGTGATCAAGTTGATGCAAAAGCTCATGACGTATTTGGGGCCTACACGGGGTATTTTTATTGTGCGTATTGTCTTTAACAGCGACACAGCTAATTAAAATCCAATTTTAGCGCTAAGACAGCATCAATTTATTTCATATTAGAATCTTATTTGAATTCCTTTTTTATTTTTAATAATAGTGCCCTTAAAGGAAATTCCATTCCAAATACAAGAATTATTTGCCAGAAAACGTACTACAAGCAGAGGGATAGGTAAAGAGTAAACAACGATCGACCCATCGGGCTGCCCAAGAATGTTGCATTCCATACAACACCCTGCGAGATAGGATGAATGGTCAAATTGACAGTGACAATTATGAAAAGGAGACGCTGTTCTCATCGGCGGAAGAGTTGAGGTTAGTTGAGCATGCAGAAAATTCTGCTGGACTAGGCTTTGGCTACTCAAACACCAGCATGCAAAGATTAGCCGGCGAACTTGCCTACAAGTTGTTAAAGCGGCCGTCGGATAAGCCGCTCAGAAACTGCTGGCTCTATAGTTTTTTGAAGCGATGGGATGACATGGTGTCTTCGCTAAAACCTCCATCCCTCGATACTACCAGGACAAAAGCCACCACTCCCAAACATTTTTTGGGGCATATTTTAAAAACTAATAGAAGGCGGTAGCTTTCCACATGCTCCAAGATAGGCCAGAATTGATTTACAACATGGACGAAACAGGCATAAGCCCCGAACACCGCCCCCTAATATTTTAGCACCGACAAACGAAAAGACCCATGCTGTGACCTCACCACGTTCCGCTACATCAACAGTGATTGCTGCTGTCAAAGCTGCTGGAGCCTTTATACCCCATATTTCGTGTTTAAAGGTTTAGTTTACACATATTTATTTAAGCTCAATTGCATCGAAAGCTTCGGCTTATAGAGACACTCTCGAGTCCGTTTTCTGGGAAGAACCATTGTCTATTGAGAAGACAATTAGAACACTCCGGGAGTAGGGATCGAATACACGAACTCCCGATCGCAAGGCGGACACCATATCCACTACACCACCGCGACCTCAGATGTTTGAGAAAGCATGCACACTTTAATGCACAGTAAACATACAAAAGCCTTTAAGGAATTGAAATTACACAAAGAGAAATTCATTTACAAACGTTCGTATTAATTGTTTCATTTGTATACAATATTCTAATATTCTTAAAGAGTATGTTAATTAAAGAAGCAGTTAAAGGCAAATACATACTAAATAATTTGGGTGCTTGATCAGTAATTGAACATAAAACTTAATAACACCATCTAACATCGCTAAAAGATAACTGAAAAAATACGGCGCGTTGTCATCCGCAGGTAAGAGATACAACGAAAAGCTGATAGAAGGCGCGCCACCGGGCACACGGGCCACAATGTCGGATTCCGGATTGTCAACGACAGACGTTTTTAAGGACTACATTGAAAACCATTTCCTTAAGTACGCAGCCAGAAACGATGAAAACTAGCCAATCCTACTTCTTTTAGACGGCCACACTACCCATACGACACCAGCACTGACCAGATGGGCGAAGTCTAAAAACCTGCACCTGTTTTGCCTACCCGCGCACTCATCCCACTTGTGCAACCTCTCGATGTCGCTGTCTTTGGGCCATTTAAGAGGTATTATTACAGCGAGTGTGCAAGCTTCATGAAAGAAAATATAGGCAAATCTGTCACGAGGTACGACATGGCCCGTATTGCATGTACGGCCTGCTTGAAGGCAATACGAACATTGAATATTGTTTCGGCCTTCAAGAAAACTGGCGTCGTTCCGTTGAACAAGCAAAACATCTCCGATGCTCAAATCGTGCCATGCGAGGTCTTACGAGATGAGACACCTGTCTTGAAGTGCAGGGCCATCCAGAGCGGAAAACATGCGGTGGATACATATCTAGAAAGGAAGCCAGTCGTCAACGCAACTTGTTCCTGTCCCTGCAAATGCCAGAAGAAAAAGTCGCCTCTTTCCATTAAGAAGCCTAACCCCTCTGGCAAATAAATCACCAGTGAAGAATTCCTAGAAGAAATGGACGTGTATGCTTCACAGAAGGAAAACCTGCCACCAAGCACCGTCATGTCTGCGGCAGGCATGAAAAAGCAAAAGCCGGCACCCGTGTTCTCTCACATAAGTCCCAAACAAAGCACCAGTGGACTTCAGCAAGAGAAGATGGACTTGTCAGAGTTTGACGAGTGATCTAATGTGGACGGCACAAAAGTATGTTGCGTCTGTGAAAGGTTTTCGCCACGATCATTAAATGATCGTCCACACATATTGTCAATCGGGGACAGTGCGCAAAATGCGGTCCTGGGAACACCTTTCTTTCTGCCATGAGAAGGCTGTGTTACGAAGCGGATACTCTTTCATCTTCCCCCACTGTTAAACAATGTTTTCTTCAAAACGTTTGTATTTGTTCAAGTTTAATAAGTTTTTAGGTGGGTATTTAGTGTGCAAACTACTACCCGAATTTTTTTTTTTTTTAAACTTATATCCACGAGAAGATTGTTTGAATACTGAAAGTGTGAAGTCTGATAGCTACTGCTGGTCATGTTTATTACTCATTATCGTTAGATTACTGAAATTGATTACAAAAATTTATAACAAAAATCAAAGAGCATTCCGTTTTTCTTCATCACAACTAATTTCCCCGTCGAGAACCCCGCCAAAATGCACAAATAAACGAGCCAATCAAAAGCAACGAATGCACAGGAAACTCCTGCTGTTTCTGCCATCCGGTTGTTAAGGTCAAAAGGTAAGTAAAGCAATATTAATGCATCGATTGTTTTAAACCTTTGTGTTGAAAAAATCATTAAATGAATGTCACGCGATGAATTGAGCACAATTTAAGTTAATCATATTTCTTTACAACGCGCATGCGCGAGATTCAATCCTAGGTGGTCGAATGTATAGGAAAAGAGGCTATTATTATTATTATTATTATTATTTTATAAGTATTATTATTATTATTATTATTATTAAATTTTATTATGTTCATGACGTTACGTAAAATAAAAATATGTGTATATGCGTTTGAAATTGATGATGATTTACGATTTACTAAATGGTTTAAACAATTCTGTTTTTTTCTGTTATGCTTATTTACCTTTATAATCCAAAAAATCCACAATACAGCAGCCCTTCAACATTTTAATATTTTTTTTCACAGGTCCTCCATTGCTTAGCGTTGTGTTCTCAAAGTACAGCATAACCGTATCATTTGTTAAATCACCAATCTTAGATACGAGCACACTACTGGATATAGGCACTTGGCTGAATTTTAAGTAGAAACCTTCAAGAGGAGTCGATTTACATACCGCTTGCAATGTGTCCATATCTGTAAGATGATTAAAAATGCGTCACTAAATACTATAATGCTAGTAATATTGACAGTAATCATATTATGGAATATTCGAAGAAAATACAGTGAATTTGGAGAAAATAGAAAAGTAATTACTAATTTCGCCAGAAACTGTTACAAGGACTGTATCCTCCTGATCAATGTGATACATCAATGTGCCCTGTTCCAGAGACAGTCCCATCATTGCCTTAATATATAGATTAAGGACGCTAAATTTTATTTCTGGATGAAGTCCTTTGATAAGTAGCTTGTCTGTGTAGCAGGGTGGTGGCACGGGGGGCGTATACAATGTCACGACAAGCGCATAACCGTCAATCACATGCTGCCTTCCAACAACTGATTTTGCAACTACATAAAATAATATCCGCTATATTTCAAACCGTTACTCTACAGATAAATCTAAAGGACCCACACAAAATGTTGATTAATTGTGTAATATAATTGATGCATTTCAATAGATGTAGTGAATATATTCAGGAATAAAAGCAAGAACAAGAAAATGGACACAGATTCTGTCGCTATATGTCATTTGACACAGAAACGAAAATTTGTAACGGGTGTATAAACAGTTACACAAACCAAACAAGATCACTTAATAATTTTCCTACTTGACTCTTCTTTATATTCAATGTACATAACATCATCGTCTTCGTCATCCGTGTAGCTTTTTCCTATGTCAGCACAGCAAGATTTCTTATTCTCAAAGTACCACAGTACTGATTCTCGATTGGAGACCTTGTTGACACCTCTTACTTTTATCGTCTTCACTGATTTGGTAAAAGCTTTCTGTTCGTCTAAAACACTCCCCTGGATGTTGGTCCCCTCTGAGAAATTACTGGTCTCAGAGGATTGTGTTGATCTGATTCGACTAACTAGCGACACGCTTATATCGTTGTTCATAAAACGATGACCACCTCTATCAACAACTCTTTGCGCAACTGCGTTAATAAAAGGAACGAAACGACTGTAGTTCAAATCCAAGTCCAGATACATCATTGAACGAATTACTCGAATGTTCAGAAATTTCAAGCACCCGCGAAAGGTTGCAAGAATTCCGAACCTAGAAATTAACAAGCAAATAATATTATTCTATTTGTTACAATTGATGTACTTAATAAAAGGGAATATGATGAATGGGATGATCGTCGTTCTACGTCTTTAAAGTACGCTAGTCATGAATGGTTAAGTGTGTATGAAATCGGTTGGGAAATTATTTGTTTACGATCGTGTGAAACCTGAAACCTGAGGAATCAAAAGGAAGCTTGGACGAGCAGCAAACAATATGACAATTAAACATTATTCTATATGGGTACATAGCATTTTCAAAGCTTTTTTATTTGGAAAGTGTATGAGAAATACATGTTATTCGAGTACAAACATTCCTACGTTTTTAGTACTAAGTTTATGTTAAATATTACATTTTTACAATATAACTAATTAAACATAATTTAAGTTGTAGTTGTTGATTTAATGAAGAATTATGATCAATCAGTAAGGCTTCATTAATTTAATACTTTGCGCCCGTTATCAAGAATGCTTTCTAGGTAATATTCTGTTTATGAGTGTGTCTTAAACCTTTTAGACTGGGACGCATGTAATAACCAAATAGATGGAAAATGGAAGAAAACATTTCAAACTATAAAATATACATCAAGATCATTATTCGGTGAAAACTTCTTATTCATAACAAAGTATCCACGAAGTTGCAAGCATTTACATGATGCGCTACTTCAGACATACTTAGCTATGAACCAAAAAAAATTATTAAGTATGTTACATATAGCTACTAAGTACTTCAGAGATACTTAGCTATGAACCAGAATAAATTAATTTTGTATCAAAGCTAAGTATATGCGAAGAATCAGGTTACACATTTCTAAATAACATACCATTTTCCTTGTCAAAGGTGATGGTGAATGCATATTCCTGCGGTCGAAAGTTGCATTTAGAAATATCACCGCCTCCTGACTTCTTATTTTCAAAGTACATCATAAACGCTTCCATATTTTCTTTCTTCATAACCTCCTTTGGTCCTCGCACGATAATAGTATCACATGGTTTAGGAACAAATATTTCTACGGATATCACTCTCTTTTATTGTAATTGGAAGGTTCTCTAGTACAGACACCACATCTGAATAAGATAAGTGCAATAGTAAGCCATATTGGGAATCAGATTCCAGTGTTTAAATAATAGTGAAACACCCGTATGAATCAACGTAAAAAATAAATAAACGATTATAAAACATCATTAGTTTGGAATTGCAAATGAATCACAAACGACACTAAAGCAACTTTCAAAAGTAATCGATTTTAAGACCTTTAATAAACGACAAACAACAGGGAGTGCTTAATGCAGAGTATTGTGCGAATGGATTTCATATTTTATTATATACCTATCTATTCTAAAATATGTTTCTTATCTGTAAAGACACAATTTAACATAAAGATACAAACCTATAGCTTATACACAAAACTAGTGAAACCCCTTACAGAGGGGATTTTAGATAATCTTACCTTAATATATCATCGGCGATAAATATATTACACGAAGGTTCATTGATGCATGCCGGCAAACAGTGAACCATATGTTAAAGGTGCACTTTAAGTGCACATCGTTATGACTAACATCCATAAATATTCTCCGATTATTTCAGGTTTCAGTTAAAAACAGTCACCCATTGCGGTAAAAACAATAGTTAAATGTTTAGACACATATCTTTGAATTTGAATAAAATGAGGATATGTTCTTTGATAACAAGCTATATCATCAATGAAAAGAGCAAAACTAATAACAAATAACAAAGCTACGATACAAATGGAGTTTATATAGGTATAAACTAATTTTTAACATTTTTATGTGTGAATTTAATCATTGTACTCTACACGTACACGCACGCACCCATGCAAACGCACACACACACATACTATATACATGTATATATATAAATATTATAAAATAATAAACATATATCGTTTACTAAAAATCTTCTGGTTCAGGTATTACATAAGTTGATTAATACTGCTTTGACAGAGATGTACATAATGCTCGAATCACTGCATTGAGCATGTCAATGTAAAGCATAAACGGTTTACAGGAATGCCGAACCTCACAGGGATCAACATCAATAAAACGCACAACAATAAATAAATATTAACATATTTGTCGTCAGTCGAACATTTGGAATTCAATCGTGGGAATACTGCCATGGGCTATTTTGCCTTTTGAATATATATACAAACAGAAGAAACGAAACTCGAAGAAGACATGCTAACAAATAAACGGACTAACAATGTCACGATAACTGCAGTATCATCATCAACATAATAATCATTCCATTGACCGGCAAGACCGTAAGTGGAAAATGACACAGGGATCCTCCGCCAGTAAGGTATGCCGTGGGCTGACGAGAGAAGCTCATCAAAACAAGATAACGTTGTTTAACGGTCGCCAGGAGGAGCTTTTGTGGAACAAAAAAAGTGTTGCTGTTATGTTCCGAACATACTTGTTGGTCTTGTACTACATGTAGGAGATGCGGAACAGTCTTTAGGGTAACATGTTTAAAAAGGCATATATCCTGTGTTCTGTGTTCGCGTGTATCTTCAATATATCGGAGCTGGAGGCCGAAGGAGCTACTTGGCCACAACTTGCTCAGGTTAGCTTTTGCTGCGGTCGCAATGGCAATTCTTATCCGGACCTTAGCGTTATTGAAATCATCCTTGGACATGTTTGTCCCCAAGAACTTAAAGTTGGTCACTTCTTTTCCAGCTTCTCGCCGTTCATGGTGATGTCTGCACTGGTGTTGTTTGTACTGTTGAGCATGATCTTCTACTTTTCCATTTGGACCACCATCCCGTATGCCCCAGGCCCTCATAGAGTCTGTTAGTGAGGTCTTTGAGTTCACTACTGTTGAAACCCATGACGAAAATGTTATCAGCGAAGTTGGAGATGGGTCTGCCACTGATGGAGATAGAGGTGCGGAGGTCTTTATGGTTTCATGTTTTATCTTCTAAAGGCAAAATATTAAACAGGACGGGGGTCTGACTAGTCTTCTTTGGGGTCTTGAGGGTTCTGTAGGTCTTCTTACTGCTGCCTTTTGTTAGTTATTTGGCAATGTTGATAAATCGGTTCTAAACCCACTCCTCATTGGTCTCTTTCTTCTTCCTTACCCTGTTCGCTTACATGCATTATATTCTTGATTGCCGCCTGGTGTACTTCGCTTTCCTCAGCTCTCTTAATTTGTCACAGAGCTCCATGATATCGCTCGTCACCATAGCTCGTTCTTCTCTCTCGCCCAAGAACTTCTTCGACCGATGACAGCAGCACCTCCTTGATGCTGTTTGTGATGGTGTCGATTTCATAGTCAGTGCTGCAAAATTGGAACCTATCTGTGCTTGAAATACCCTTGTTATCTACGGATGTGTCAGTTCTCCAAGTCAAATCTAATGCGACGGTTCTTGGTGATGCGCTTGTTCTTTAACTTTAGCTATATGGTGTTTACCTATAAGTAATGGTCACCCATGGCAAGGGTTAGAATCCTCAACGTTAAACATTATCGTGTGCTCTTCGTATATTTGTATTCTTTCTCCAAAGCCTAGACACTTGACCTAGTCTGGTTCGATGATGCCCCGGCGGTAGCGCTTCAGCTTATGCCTCAGTTCTTGGACCTTGTCGCACGCAGGGAGCGTTCGTGCGTTCCATGTTCCTATGGTTGTTCCATTTGTCGCCAACTTGATCGATATATTAATTCAAGTATCTAACTTTTCGAATCAATCGATGGCAATTGAGTGCGAGGTCGTTGTTATTTCGGGTCCCGACCGATCCGTGTTGGTATTCTGTTGTTTTGTCCTCATTTTTTCTTTTCATTTGGCTTGAGTCAATCTTGGCGACGCCCATCCCCTCTCCAAGAACTTGTTGCTGGTCGTTCGATATGTGCAAGCACCCTCATCTCCCGCTGACAGAAGCTGTTATCCGCGTGTGATTGTGTCAATGTCCCGGAACCATAAGTGGGAATTGAGTGTCAGGTGATTAGACCCTCATGTAGTCTTTATGATGAGGTATAACATAAATAGTAATAATCAATTGAAATATTCACTTATATTGACATTAGATCATCACTCTAGCTAGATAACAACTTACAAAATAACATTAGATATATCACGTGCTACTTTATATTATGATGTTTGAAAAGGGTTTAATGGCCATAACCTTAGTTGACAAAGGTTGAAGTAAATGTATTATTGTGTTTAATTGATATGTAATGTGCTTTATGACAAAACACCGGCTGCATAACAGAAATCATACCTTTCACAAAGGTGCTGTTACAGTACACAGATAATAACAATATAATAAAACTCTTCTGAAATGGTCAGGATTAGGTCGATATGTCCATGTTATACTATACTATGCATTTGTATTATTGGAATTCATTTAATCGGACACTTATGAAATATATAATTCTTACTAAATTGTTTTATTTGTACATATTCATTATTCTTATGCAAAATTTGGATATTATCTTGGTTTAAGGAGCATGTTATAATCAGCCATCTTGATTCTGGCAGCAATTTGGGACGCCTTCTTCATCATTTGTATAACAATATTAAAATGACATTTAAATAAATAAGATGATTCATTTCTATATGTTAAACGAAATTGAAAATGACCGCCATCTTGAGCGTCGATTTGAATTTTTAGAAAACCCTCAATGATACCAGCCCGGCGTCATTTGGATTCTTCATCAGAAACATGTCCCCTTACAAAAAACACATGAACATTTAGTATAAACCAAGAGCAATGTCGAGTTAGTGAGAAATGGTGAGATATTTTGCCGGATGAGTCAACATCCTTTTCAAAACAATAGATATATATTTTGTTAAAACAGAGTTGCCACTGTGGTGATTTATATCAGCCGCTTTGCCACAAATGTTACTAGTCATTTGACATTATTTTGAAAGGCGATGACAATAGTGATCCTGGTAATGGCAATTACTAATATTTCAATGCAATATGTCAATGAAACAAAAGGTGATGACGGCGCTTGTGACAATAATAATGGTGTTATTTTAATGTTTCAAAAACTGTGTAATGGTATCGGTTGAGAGCAGCAACACTGTCAATGTATCATATGATGTCAATCTATCAATGCAACAATCCCTAAGATTTAATAATGATGATAATTCAGTTTTACCATTAAATAATACAGCAAATTACGTGACGATTATTAAATATTATAATCTTGGAAATCAGGTTGTGCTTGGTGATGGCATTGATGGTAGTGATGTACCATTTCAGTGCAATATGTTCAAAGTGCTGATATTGACAGTTATATATACACTTGTTATGAAGACAACGGAACTTTGAATAAGACTAAGAACCAGATGGCGACAATTGAAATGATGACGCCATTTTCATACTTTATATAGAAATAATGACACTTCAGAGCTATTATCAGGTGAGAAATTCATGTACACATATTTTCTAAGGCAATTCCTTAAAAATACCGGACATAAAATAAAACCCAGCATAAAACATAACACAATATTAATGCTGGAGTCACCGCATTGAAAGACAAATGGAGGTTCAAACTAAGATTTTTTTAAATAAAATATAGTTCAGATATAATACTCAAACACAACAACGAATGTCTTTTTTGTACAAAAAGTGATGCTCATTCTAACACAGAAATGCAAAGGTACACTCTGGATGACAATATATATATATATATATAACGTAAATAATTAGAGACAAAAACAAATAAATACATTCTATAACTGATTAGATATTTTCTGGTCATTTACTCGATAACACATACACATAAACTCAGAAAGAAACATCATAATTGAAATCCTTTCAAGTAACTCATTTTGGACGGTACCTAGAAATACAAACTATAACTTACACTAGGCTTTTATGTATCACAATTTAATTTAAGTGTGATGTTCAGTCACGAATGTACAGTGGGACCATTTGCTTGAATGAGTCATATTGCATGGAATATAATTTCGTTGTTATTATATTCAATATATTGGCAACAAACAATCAAGTGTTAAACAATATTTACAACATTTCTGTTTTTAATCACTAAGTCAATACATTGTATTAATTACAAAGCAACAAAATACAACAACACACAAGAAAATAACAAGATTTGTCACAATACATCGCGCTCGACTATTCTTCCGCTTTGATAATTTCATTGACATCCTCCTTCAGTTACATAATATAATAAACATATACACTTATTTGAAGTTTAAAATCTGTAGTCATTATATAGTTTTTGTAAACTCGAAGCAGAACATCAATTCAAAACACGAGCCAATTCCAAGAAACTGGATTTTTGATTAAGGTTTAAGTCCCCTTGAATCTATTTTAAAATAGTTTTTTTCTCTGTTGAACATTTCCGTTTTTTTCAGCGATACGCACAATCCTTTTTTATCTTTGAATACCATACCAGGAACGCGGTGAAATTATAATTAAATTCATAAAAATAACGAAAGAAGTTTGTTGAATTTTAAATTTATGATCGGCGCTCATGTAAAACAATAACTTTACACTTGTTGCCAAAATAAATCAGTACTTAGCTTGATATTAAATCGCTTATATGGCATATGCTCTTACTAGCATAATTATTAGACACACTACAAACGGATTTCATGATTACCAAGACATAGCTTTGAAATCTAGCTTATGAAATTCCTATCATACATTCCATCATGTATATCGAACGTAAAACCTTTGATGAAAATATGACACATTTTCTAAGAACAGTTTGGTTGACAAATACGAAATTCTGAAAGTCGCTTTACAAACTTAATGGTTTTGTCGCAAAAACAAGCAAACAGCAACACACTTTGAAACACGTTCACCAATTTTGTAATTAACTGTGCAATACTAATGCTTTTATATTTGAAGATTGGTGAAAATCGAAAAACTATTGAACAAGAAGTTACAAGAACAAAAATGTATGCACATAACAGTCAACCAGACATGTGATAATAGCTTAAAGAATATCCTACTAACAGACCAACCATCAACAGTGGGGTACAAATATCAATGATTTTTTTATAACAGATGTTTCAATTATATAAAACAGTAAAATATGATGGTTTGGTTTATTAAACAATCCATCCAGAAGGTTCAAAGGCCAAGTGGACAAAGCAAGTACAAAATACACAGTTAATGATTTTACAAATAAAGTTATACAAAGAAATAAAAACGTTTAGTTACAACGATGCATACATGAATTAGTATATATTACACTAGAACATACATCATTATCGAAAGTATACATGCAATTAAATATGTCCTAATTGCGTCAGAGTGTATGAGGCTAATTAACTTAAATTAATGCAAAATACCAAATATACTGTAATTTACATTTATTAGGTCTCCATAAGCCAAATGTACAAATAAAAATACTTTGTAACAACCCGTATTAACAGAATTGGTTTAATTATGAATATTCTTATGATACTAGTACATGTATATATTCATCATATGTTTAAGGGTAGTAGAACAGTATACACTTATTTCATGGATGCGCGGTGAACAGTCAAAACTGTTTCCCAAGGTATCAGGGATGACTTTGGTACTGTTGCCCGAGGCCGATAGGCCGAGGGCAACAGTTCCAAATGTCAGCCCTGATACCGAGGGACAACAGTTTTGACTGTTCACCAAGCATCCATGAAATAAGTGTTTTATTACCTGATCAAATTTCCAACATAGAAATAAAAGCAAACTAAATTTTTATTTACACACAACAGTAATCGATAAAATAAATAATTTTGACTGTTTAACTGTAAAATGACGTCAATTTTTCGACGAAATGACGTCATTATTCCAGCGGGCAACAGTATACACTTATTTCATGGATGCGCGGTGAACAGTCAAAACTGTTTCCCAAGGTATCAGGTATGACTTTGGTACTGTTGCCCGAGGCCGATAGGCCGAGGGCAACAGTTCCAAATGTCAGCCCTGATACCGAGGGACAACAGTTTTGACTGTTCACCAAGCATCCATGAAATAAGTGTTTTATTACCTGATCAAATTTCCAACATAGAAAAAACAGCAAACTAAATTTTTATTTACACACAACAGTAATCGATAAAATAAATAATTTTGACTGTTTAACTGTAAAATTACGTCATTTTTTCGACGAAATGACGTCATTATTCCAGCGGGCAACAGTTCAAATTGTTAAATGGATGTTATAAATCGGTTCAAATATCTAAACAAACAAACACAACAAATTGTATTGAAAAGACGACGTTTGATATTAATCAATATTTAATATCATTGTATAAACCTTATACAGACCACCTAGAAATTAACATATACATGGTCCAAAAGTCAAGTAGTATGCTATATAAACAATAGTATTTATAAGTACATTTGATAAGTCTTACATAATAGCTATTATTCAAAACGTTACAATTCGTTAAGTACGAAATACATTATAATACATGTACATTAAATGGATGATACAAAGATATTTTGCGATCGAATCTGAAATGAATTATAAATGTAACAGCTCAAATGTTTCTGTAAAAGTTCATTTTTTGATGTTATAAGTTCTATAAATCTGTACATATTTGGTCTTTGTCTGTAATACAATGGAATATATTTTGATCTTTGTTCCGTATATAACGTACATTCAAGATTGAAATGAAACTCATCTTCGAGTAACAAACAAACAGTACACTTTCTTTCATCTAACGGGATAGATGTAGGTCCAGCCAATCTGCCTGTTTCAATATTTAATATATGTGATGAAATGCGTAATTTTGAAAAACTTACACGAAACTTTTTAACATGACATATATTAAGGTACAGTTGAAATTGAAAAACAGCGATATGTTTGTACAAATATGCCCTAGTAAAAGTTTTAAGTCTCTCATTCCAATTCTGAACAAATGTGTCGCTTAATCTTTGTTTTACGGCTGATATGAACATATTTTCATTTCCAACATCTTGGAAAAGCCAAGCATCATAATATCCCAAATTACTTAGAAGACCTTTTAATAACATACACCAATTTTTCTTTTGTGGATGCTAAATACTATAATATGATGACAAATATAATGTTAATGTGAAAACCGCATTCGTAATTAAGAAATAACAACGAAGTCCATGTTATTAAATGCAATGGCATATAATGCCGATAACGTTATTTACATTTTGCATGGTGTTGGTACTCAGATTCATCATACACGCAATCTTGCCACACTGTGATGTGTTTTAGGAAGAAGGAGTTTCAAACGTTATATAAGATTTTTTTTTCGTTGTGAATAGTACTTCAGTCAAATCACCAATAAAAATTGTTCAGTTTACCAGTTCTTATTTCGCATACGTATATTTCGTTTCTGACAACCGCCCTAAATGGATCATAGGTAAAAGGGAAATGGCCGTAGAAAGGATTTTGTGACAAATATCCACACACATTGTGTGGCCTCGCCGAGAATCAAACTTGCTGTCCTCGTATTTTTCGTACAGCGTTCCACCAAGTGAGTTAGCCGGCCCAAACAACGATATTGTTTGCTCGACAATAAAAAAAGTTTGGCCGATGTATTTTTTTCAAGGTCAAATCAAGGTCAAAATTAGATGAGGCTTAGTGGGTTTGTTAAGAGTATAAATAGATAATATCCATCCAAGTATCAATGCATTGTAAGAAGCAGTATTAATGTCAAACGAAACGGTCGATTTGAAGCTACCAAAAATCTGCAGAATTAGTTTTAGTTCAAAGGAAGATCAATGTCAAGGTCAAACTAAGATAAGGGTGATATCACATCCATGCACGTATCAAACGATTGCGGAAAGTGTAATTTTTGCTATACGAAACGTGTCAATTTGGGTTTACAAAAATTAAAGTGTCCAAAAATTATAATTTCATGTATATTTAAATAAATGCAATAAATTAATGTACAATAGTTTTCTTGAGATTAACTCTTCTTTTCTGCTTAAAAAATAATCACAACTTCACAGCTTTGCTTATCATTGCCTAAAATGATATAAAACAAAAAATATAAACATAAAACATTCTCCTTCCTTAATTGGACGACACTGTTCGAAATGCTGTTGAGTAAATCCATTATTTTCTACCGCTATACATGGTTCTTTTACCAAATTACGCGAATGTATTGGTCCATTGTCGTCAGGCAAGCATCCATCAGGTTTTATGACCTCAATCCGGTTGTAGAAATCAATGATCGGAGTATCACATGATAAGCGAAAACAGGGCCGAAGTCTGTAGAATAGAGCTGTTAAATGTACTGTCCGAAAATGAAGAGACATTAAATATGGATGAAAACCCCGTATATCCTAAAATAAAGAGTCACGAAAATATTAATCATGTTTGCTAAAAAAGAGGGTGTCCGAAAACTTTTGAAACCCATCTGCTTCCATTTTACTTTCAATTGATAAACTTATATTTTCATTACTTAAAGCGATATTATACTATTTTGTCAACTATTTATTAATTTATATAGAATGTGTAAAAAAAACTTATTAAACATATATTTCAATATAAATTTAAATAAAAGTTAAGAAGAACATGTGTCGAACAATGCGAAATAAGCCAGATATTTTATTCTGAAATCAATAATGTCTGCACAGTCGAATTCGCCAGCATGTAAATCATGCATGTACGATGTGAATCTAAAAAGTTGTTATTCGGAACTCTCCAGTCTGGGTTTTTCCTATATTTGAGCACGCGCGGTAAGTACAAGCAACAGCTGACTTGCATATTTTAAAAGAGAGTGAATCAATAATTTCTCTTACCACTTTTTCTACTCAAACGTTCTTTATAGTTGATTAAATTACCATGATTTAATCATTTTTCTTTAGATGAACTAATCTCGATCGTGTTGAATTTTAAAGAATACTATGTAACACGATATAATGCTGCATGTACATGTAAACAGCTTCGGTCACGTAACTGCGTCATTGCATATACTGTCCGTAGGCCTGGGCATAGAGTTTTATTGGAACTTTGTAAACGAAACTACAAAGACATTGACTTCATCGTATATATAATATACTATTCAAATATATTTAAAATCATACAGACAAGTACCAAACAACAAAAAGTCCATTCGTAGTACTAGAACTAATATATCGGTCCATATCAGTTGGATATTTATATGTCTATTGATATAGCTCAATTGTGATGCGTTTCTTTAATCATATCTGAAAAGTTAAGAAAATTATTCGCTAAAGACTAAGACCTTAAGATTAGAAGGCACATCACTAACGAGCTTTACCATACATGGCTTTTATTTACTATAAAGCATGCCGAAAAAACAAGCAGAAGAAATATTGCATATGTCAAGCCGTTTGTATAGGTTCCTTCATTACCATACAGCTGGCAAAGTCTGTTGTTCATGTCTTTAAAGGATGTTAGCTACTGGACCCATTCGTGTTGGCGGCTGTACATCTGAATGGTGTATTTTGACTTTAATCCTGTATTAAACGTCTGACATACATGTATATCAGTGTTAGATTTGTTATGTGTAATTATTAATAATAATAGTAATAACAAAACATTTGAATTTTGACATTTCCTAAAACAAACACTACTGTTGTTTAAATACTTATTATCCTCTACTCAGGGGGCCATGCGTATACGGGAGCTTACCGCGTTTAAGTGAGAAAGTTGGAACAAAACTTCAAAGATGGCGTCGTTTGTTGGGTTTTCTTGAAGGAAGAGAGGATATTTTCACCCGGTAAGCCCCTTTGTATTTATAATTATTTTAAATGAATACGCCCTTCGGCTCTCCTGTGTTTGTGCTTCCCTCGATTTTTTGTTTCAAGATCGTAGACGTCGGGATAAAAAAGTTATTGAAAGAAAACCGTCCACAAATCTGTTGTCTCCTTACGTGACGTTCGAGAAATGGGATGTGCAAATATCATTTTCTCTTATAATACACAGTATTGATGCACGTGTACGGTAACATATAACTAAAACCACGATTATTTCATTTTCCCGACGCCGTCTTATCTCTTATAACTAATTTATTGCCAAAAACTATTGGATTAACCCCTCTTTTTGGAACTGACTTCCTTTTAATCACATTTAGGGACATGACTTCCAAATGACCAACACAGCTCATACCCATGTAAGAATGTGATACACGAACTTTCTGTCGTGAATGAATTTACCATTGATATGAATGTTTTTAAGAACGTTTCCTCTGTTTAAATGTATACCTCTTTCATACTTTTCAAAGATACGAAACCTCAAGCTACATTACAAAAGATGAAACATAACTTGTATTGTTATAAACTACGACATTATACGTGGGGAGATTCACTTTTTTGCAATATACATGTACTATTAAGCAGCATAGCGCCCTTTTTGGAATGCATATTATGTTATGATGTTATGTAATCGACTCACCGGTTCGGAATCCATTTTAAGCTAATTGGCGGGTGCACACGGCAGCGGATAATATGCAGGTCAAAAATAGATTTTACATCCGGTGATGCTGGTTTTGACACCCGACGCATATATACATTTATGAATGAAAGGCTTCATAAACGTTGACGTCGCTCTTGGTTACCAGAAAAATTCCCACGTACGGATTTCATATTAAGTGCACAAGTACTGGAATTAGTATAGCGTTTTTTAAAGGTGTATATCCAGCGCGTGTGCCGGGAAAACAGGGCTTAATGTATTTTTTTGTTCAGCTCTATAATATTTATATCAAACCTGTATGAAAAAATGTCGGTGAACATTAATCCGGTGTTATTTTTTGAAAATATTAAGTCGTTCATTAATTATGGATCTAAAACGGAGCATTAATCCGCATATTAAAAAAAAACACCGGGCGTATTACATATTCGTTCGGAGACATGCAATTATTTCGAAAGAAAGCAATAAGAGGTTCGATTCTATATGAGCAAGTCTCGCTGCGCACGATTACGCTCTTACTTCTCGTATATATTTGACTCTTATGAATCTTGGCAAATACCTAGTGTTTTATTTTGCTTCATCTAAATTATGTTATACATCTATATGTACTTTAAGCAGCATAACATGACTTCCAAAATGACCAACAGTGAAAGAGATTGACACGAAATACCTTACCATCTATAATAAAGTTTATATGTGTACTTCAATATTATAGTTTTATAGCATTTTATGTGGTGCAATATAAGTGTTTTCTTTATCATTTTACTGTAGAATTATAAAAATGCTGTACACAAAATCTGCCGACCAACTGAATCAATTCACCGATTTTAAAGAAGATGGGCTGTGGGGTGGCTGATGTACGAGATAATAGAATGTTTATCAGCCCTTTCAGTGATATTTTAATTAATTTAATGTACTTTATGACGTGTCGACCTTATTCTGATATGAAATTTTCTTTAACCATTATTTTACTGTCATTTCAGATGAAGGTTAAAGGGCGATAATAAGTGCATCTTTCGTTGCAGTATAAAATTATGTAATTAGGAATTTAAAATTAGCGGAGGACTGGGATACCATTTCCCATTCTTGGACCACATGAGTTTAAATGTAGAATATGCAAGAGTGAGTCCTTCAACAGAGCCGGACTAAAACAGCAAATAAAACAAACGAGCCAAACAAAAAAATGTACAGCTGATGTATTATGTGTTTGTTTGTTTGTTTGTTTTATTTTATTATTTCTACATAGACAAGTCCGACATATAATTGCTATGAGTGCTACTTAATTACACGTTTTGTCCCATATATGTCATGATGCTAGTTTCTCACTTTTTTATGAAAATAAACCATTGTCTGTGTTACGTCATTTCTTCCAACGATGTCTCTGCATACATTTTCAATTGTATTCAGTACTTACATACATGATAAAAAAAGATTTGGGTCGGAATAAATTCGTTATGCATTTGACATATTAACATTACTTACGATTAGAAGGCAATGTTAGGAACAAACGAAATAATCTTTCTAAGTGAACCAATACTTTATTCCCTCAATACAACAGCCTTAAATAATGTGTATTCACATAGGTATAAAAGAGAGAAAAATACATGTATATATTTATCACTTCTACTGAAATAATATCGTGTATTGCATTTGCACAAATCTTTCTATCCACTACAAATTTTTGCGATTATTATATAGTGACCAACTCAGAAATGGTTTAAAAGAAGGTGTCCAAAATGTGTCACATCAAATTCACATACATGTATCAGTATCGTTATGGTAAAACGTGTCAAATGTCATTGTATTTAATAAACAATTAATATTTAAGTTTTCATAAAAAAAAACATCCACCGATATGCATCTTCTAAGCAGGTGTCAGGTATTCCAAATTGCTTCATGTATTCCGAATCGCAACAATGGCAGTATTTGGTTACAGCAACCTTATACTAGTATCGAAACGGCTTTACTAATTTCTGTTTTTCATTACACTTATATTGCACGTACATGTGATTGTTTGGCGTGGTACTTCGACGTAATCTTTTTTGTTTGATTGGTGGGTTTTCACGTACCTTTCGCTTTCTAGAGTGGTACACACTTCGTTACGCCGTCTTTTTTAATCTTGGCATCCTCGACATATATAACTGGCGTCTTGATATCTGGAAATAGTAAGCATAGTATTCCGTTTAGTATGCATAGTATTCCGTTTGATGCATATTCAAACATAAGTATGCCCATATTTGTTAAAATAAACAGATAAGGATTACACTGTGTTAATAATACCGCCGAATGTCTTCTATTACACACACTTAATGTTAGCGTTAAGTACGCGATAAAACATATAATAATAAAAAAAAATAATAATATAACAATTAACAAAAAAGATAACTCTTGATTTCCTCAAGTGAAAATGTTTTCCAAAACATTCGCACCAATGCGGAATTCATTCACTAAAGTTATTTCGCATAAAACCTTCTAACATAGGAAAGAGCTGTTTATCATTTGGAAGTCAGGTCCCAAAATGTGCCTAATGGAAGTTTAGTTCCAAAAAGGGGGGTTAAACCGTTATAATTCGGCATTAAATGAATTAATAGACATAAAAACGCGTCGAGATAATAAAATAATCGTGATTTATGTTATATTCTACTGTAAACATGTACAAATACTGTTTATTGTGAGAGAATGATATTCGAACATCCAACATCTCTAAGGTCAAGACATTAAACAACAAATTTGTCGACGGTTTTGCTTCAATAACTTTTTTATTCCGACGTCTACGGTATTGAAACAAAAAACCGAGGGGAGCACAACACCGTAGAGCCGAAAGGGCTTTTTCATTTAAAAGAAATATAAATATAAACTGGCTTACCGGGTGAAAATATCCGCTACTCCTTCACAAAAAAACACTAAAACGACGCCATCTTGGAAGTTTTGTTCCAACTTTCTCACTTAAACGCGGTAAGCTCCCGTATACTGCTACTGAATGGGAAGCAAATCGGATATCGACGTTACTGGTCATTACTGTATTAATGACAATGTTTGTACCTCCCGCGCGCGCTCAGAAATAGGAAAACCCACCACAACGCGCGAGTTCCGAATTAAATCTATTCGGGTTTATTCGTTTCGGACCTATCATGAATGTAGGTCATCTAAGGTCAAAAGTAACGTTAAACAGCTTTGCCGAAAAATTTACGACTAAGAGAGAGGAAATAATCAATGTACCATCTGCCAAATCGCCCATCTGTCTAAAAACCCATAGGTAAAGGGTGTTCACATAATTCGTCCTGTCAAGTGTCGAATTTATGAAAACTATTATAATTTAGACTTCCGTTTGAAGTGATATGGAACACAAGTGCAATAAAATGAAATTAAAACAGGTTTCGTTTCATTTGTAGGTAAAAACTAGTTCGTCAGCAAAATGATAAAAATATATCAAATAACTAACCAAAAGCATGATCTTTTTCATTATGCATTACACAATTCTCTTTTTGCTTGAAAGGTCTTTTTCCCATTCTAAATAACAATAAAAACATTGGTTTAAATCAACAACGGTTTATAGTTCAGGATAGCTAATACATATAAAAAATAATGTAGTTGTTGCATATAAACAAGATTATTCGAACAGATTTATTTAAAGAAAAATAATCTGAAATATAGGTATGTTTACAAGGACACTAGGCAAATCACGCTTACTTAAAATGTACAATCACTAGTCATCATACAGTTGAAGAAAACACATAAATGAAGACATATCAAATAACATACAAAATATAAATAGTAGTATATTAACATAAACAAATCGCATTATGCAACAAATTTATGAAAGAAAAAAATGTTTGAAAATTTTGTCGAACTAAAAAACAATGTTACAATACAAAACTATGTGTAAAATATGTTCAATCACTAAAACATTAGGGGTTCATATTTTGGTCGCACTAATATTTTACGCTAAATATGAACACAGGAGATTCGTGTGTATCATTAAACTTGATAATTATCCTCGGTTTCGCGTTGTAATCCGTAACCAAGTCATTCAAGGCATTTTGCCCTTCGGTTGGCACAGTAGGCGGCACGCGCATTTCTTTGACGACTTGCCATGAACTCAGCGGTAAGTACTGCACTGTAATAAATTCTTTTAACTCCGTTTGCATTTGATCTCGAGTAAGTGTTGCTTCATGAATAATTTGCTTTAACTGCGAAGTATACACCGTCACCATACATCATCCCTGAAAAGTATGATAAATGCAATATAATGTTTCAACACAATTACAATAATATATTCAGACTTAAGATAGTAGGATTGACATTACCGCACGTGTGATATGATATGCAGATGCTATAGACCAATCACTGATGGTGCTTATTAACATTATGCTTTAACATAGATGTACTTGTTAATAATAAAAACATTACTGTGCTTTTCATATGTGTAACAACTAAATTTGCATAGGTTCACATTTATACAAAACCGTTTTAACGTTTTTTTAAAGCAAGTCGAAATAAAAGTAGTAATAAATACCTTTATTATAAAATTATATAAAACAAACTTTCCAAACTATTTATCAGGACACGGAGCGTATATTCGCAGGAGTTGAATCGAGTAGTTGACCCTTACTGTAGTAAATTCAATTTTATGCAAACACTAATCATCCGATTTTATTGGTTTATACGTTATCTTGTTGCTTATTAATTCCTCTTTCAAAAAAATATCACTTTTAGTATTATTTCCGTTGTTATAAATGGATTTATAGAGCGTTAAACACAAAAATAAACATTTTATGTTTCACCCCCGCGCGTTTAACCGTGTCGTCACGTGACCGGTAGCTATCGATTAGCGTACATCGAAGCGCAGAGGTTATACATTTTGATGTACCCACTCACGTCTTTTTTGAAATTATACTTTCATTTATCGGCCGATTTTGACAAATTATATATCATTAGAAAGCCTACGTTTCGTAGTTTTCAGATATATAAATATATATGAAGTTTTTCTTCTGATTTGGGCAGCCCGGCGAGTTATAACTTTAACTTTTGCAAATATAATACCGTTTTAGAATCTAGATTTACGGTTAACATGTTCGTACTTTATACCGATTTGTAGCGTTTATATTTGGAGTTCAGTTTTTAAAACTACATCTTGCTTAGGAGAATATAATTCTGTATACGATAGAAAAAAAGGGTTTCAAAATGAAAGTAAATAAGGAATAAAGGCGTACGAAAGTAGAGCGTGATCCTAACGCACCGAACTGATGCTACGGTCTTGGCGCTTATGCTTTTGTTTAGATACCGGCCATTTAATTTCCTTTGACATGATTATTATATTTTTTATGGAAAAAAATGAAATATTTTCTAGCTAATAATTATTGAAGCTTAATAAGTTAACGATTACAGCTCTTGTTTATAACACAGACAGGGTGTTAATTTTATGATGAGACAGCGTATGTAGCGGACTCTCTTGATATTTTTCGGATTTGCATACTTCAAATATAATGGGTGTCAAAACATTCATCGTTTGTTGTTTATTTTCAAGGTGGTTATTATGTATCATTATATGAAAGGCTATTTACCTTAAATTATCAATTAATTAAAATTATTTAAAGATTCTTGAAAATCCCGGCCGAAAAATATCAAGAGGGTCCGCTATAAATGCTGTCTCGTAAATATTCGGAGCGTTAGGATCACGCGCTACTTTCGTACGCCTTTATTCCTTATTTACTTTCATTTTTCAACCATTTTTTCTATCGTATATAGAATTATATTCTCCAAAGCTAGATGTAGTTTTAAAGGTGCCTTTTCAAAGATTTTGGCATGTTTTGAAGTTTGCCATTAAATGCTTTAAATTGATAAATGTAAACATCGGATATAAAAAGCTCCAGTAAAAAATCAAAAATAAAATTTAAAAAAATAAAAAAAAGTAACCCTCAGCAGGACTCGAACCACTGACCCCTGGAGTCCTGGAGTAAAAACTCTACGACGTAGACAACTCGGAACCATCCTTCCGAATACAATTGTAGGCGTATTTTATACTTTATATAAGCAATCCTAGTAGTTTCCCAAAATATAACGACTACAACAGAACTCTCAAAATTATTAATTCGTTTCGCGTTGCAACGCTTTATAATTTTCGGGTTTTTAAATTGTCAAAAGATGCATATAATGGCCATTTTAGAGCATGGTAAATATTCAGTATTACAGTACTGTTTCCTCACAAATATCATAACGAAAACGAAAAATTTCGAATCTGAAACTTTTTTTCCAATTTTGTCAATTTACCCATTCGTGGAAAGGCCCCTTTAAAAAAACTGAACTCCAAATATAAACGAAACAAATCGGTATAAAGTACGAACATGTCAACCGTAAATCTAGATTCTAAAACGGTATGACATTTGCAAACGTTAAAGTTATAACTCGCCGGGCTGCCCAAATCAGAAGAAAAACTTCATATATATTTATATATCTGAAAACTACGTAACGTAGGCTTTCTAATGATATATAATTTGTCAAAATCGGCCGAGAAATGAAAGTAAATTTAAAAAAAGACGTGAGTGGGTACATAAAAATGTATAACCTCTGCGCTTCGATGTACGCTAATCGATAGCTACTGGTCACGTGACTAAGTTACGACAAGATACTTGCCGATACGGTCCCGTTTCATATCCGTCTCATCAAGAGTCCGTGATCAGGAAGATGAACTGTATAACGCTTCATCTTCTAAATAATGTAGAATATAAATGAATCAAGTAAACCACTACTAAATTAACTACATTAGTATGTTTATCAATTTGACATACATACCTATCTTTTCACCACAAGAAATACATTGTTTTTGTCCTGTCTAAGCCCCCAATATAATACATTTCATTAAAAAAATATCGGAAGAAATTTCGATGCAGATTGAGAAATGAATACTGCATTTCAAGTGTTAACTAGCATTCTTAGTTTAAAATTACACGTGCGCTCCATGTTTTTTAACGTTTTCGGATTAAGTTAAAAAATAATTTAGACAACATTTTCTAACAACTTTATTTTTTATAGAACACAACAATACATAATTGACTGTTCATGTGTCCATACGATTTTTGTCTTATCCGGAGACGAAAAAAACTTCTTAAGCTGTTTATTTTTAGATATCATCGAAACAAATATAAAATACAGTAATTGTATATTTGTTTTATGCTTCCCGATGGTTTATAGAGAAATACCGGTGAATTAAAACTCATATCTCATTGTTTCATACAGTGAAAAAAAAACAGTGAAAATTATCGATAATTTTCTTTTTTTTAATCGGAACTATTTTTATATATCGTTGGTTTCCCCATTGTGACCCCCCAATAAAAGGCAATTTTAACAAGGGCGACTACTCTGTATTGATGTTTATAAAAACATACGGATAAGAATCCTTTTTTAATACATGGGAGGCGCCCAACGGGAAATTATATTGTCCGAAATGGCAAAAATACAACGATACTCATTTGTTAGCATAAAATAAAAAGAAAATGTGTTGGATTTGGTCAATATCGATTGTAATTCACTCGTGATCATAGAAAAAAATATTTTCACGAGTGGCGCAAAATATCATTTTTTATGATCCTTCGTGAATTAAAATCGATATTCCACCAAATCCAACAAATATCCTCTATATATCATTATTGTGCTCTGACTACATTTCAGTTTGGTTTTGTGAAAGCACAATGATTTACTTTCACAAGATTTTTCTTCATCTTTATGTAGTGGTCTAGTTTGTTACCTTATTTTATACATAGACATTATTGAAGAACATTTTTTGAAATACAATGAGAACTGTCAATGTCCTGGCGGCTATGTTTCGCAATTGACACATTTTCTTAGAATAACTTACAATATCTACATACTCAAACTCATTTAAGTTCGACACTCGATGTCATTGTCATGCGGTATATAATGCTTGTTTAGCAATATTTGCATTTTTGCATTTATTTGAAAATTGTATTTAATTGTTTACCAATATCTGATAAGATGTTACTAATTGATTACATGTGAAGATATGAGCTTAACACACTAGATGTGCCTGATATGGTTGTATGGTTGTCACAGTTTGAGAAAGACATGTTTCAATACAACACAATGACACCATTATCTCGGATGATGTAAATTATTTAATTGTATGCTTCTGCCATTAATAAGATACATGTTCACACTGACTGACAATATTAAAGCACAAGTTGATTGTTATAAAAGTTAAATTTACTTATAAACCCTGTTTGAAATTATCAGGGAATGGGTAAAGTTACTAGAGGGGTATACAGGAATCCACTTGCCGACAATGCTCTGTTTTTCATTAAACTTTAGATTACGCGAAAGTTAGGACTTTTTCTGTGAATCTTTAATTTCATGCGAGCCCCCTAGTTTGAAATAAGTCAAAATACTAAATTATTTTAACTACAAAATAGCACGCACCGAATGATATAGGTTATAAAATGCAATAATTTGATAGTCAGAAGTGTGCATAAATAACTCGTAATAGGAAATAATAATCGTATTGATGAATGTAATGTATCACTACATGAATACAGGGTTATTTAAGTTTATTCCTCATATTGAGTGTACACGATTTTGCCTTGTTTAACCAAATATTATGAATATATATTACTTGTGGAATTAATGAACATTGGAGCAGGGTCTTGAAAGCTTAATCAGTACAAGAATACTTTCAATGGAGTTAAGATATATGAACAACTTTTTACCTATTATCATCATTTCAGTTGGTTTTTAGATTTTGGAAAGAACTCTTGCATTTTAAAACTATTTTATTTAACCAACCATTGCACTCCTTGAGGAATTCCATTAGATGTACAAGTATACCGATAAAACATAAATGAAGGCTTGTGGAAGGTTGTCCCATAAATGAATGAGTTGACCCCGTAAATATTTCATATAAAATATATATAAACATTTGGGTCTTTATGTACATATTTGAGAATTTACGTGTGCACATTCTATTGAAATCTATTATCTTTGTCCAGATGATATACATTTTTTATTAATTGAATGAACAAAATGCATTGTTACTATACAATAACAACAATATCATAAAATCTACTTAAGCCACACACAGTTAAAACCCAGCCAATTAAGGATAGTTGTGTCCCGCAAATAATATTCCATACAGGTATAAACAACGTTAAACGTCAGCTACACCAGCTGCACCAGCGAAAAAGGAAGCACAAGTGACTTTATTAATAGAAGTTGCCAATTGCAAACTAGTCAGGCAACAACTCTTGTCTCGTCAACGAAACATGCCACAAACACAAACAAAACTAAGGAAAACAAACTTTGAACAGTCTATACGAATTTTGGTAAACCAGTCCGAGAGAAAAAAACAACAACAAAGCATCATTATTTCAAACAAACAGCAATAAAATACAAACATGCAAGCTAAACATTTTAACTACAGAATTTTAACAACCTGTTGCATTATTATTTTCTTAAGCAAAATTAAATAACCACACAAACTCAAACAAGATTACCATGATTGTCCTGAAGCGCTCACCTGAGGTTAAGGAAAGTAAGTTGTCGAAACTTGAATTGGTTGTTTTGGACAAGTTACCCAGATGAGAACTTGACTCAGGTATTATCCACATGCACACGCGAGCCTAATTTCATTAAGATTGAAATAAAAGTGGGCAACGGAGACGACAACGTTTCACTAATATTTGATATGGTGACTTAGGTTTTGGAAGCCAGTACCCAGATTAAATCTAGATACTGTACAGATTAACATTCTGACCAATCCTCATAAGAATTGAGTAGTATATCTGCTACATAGAGCTGAAAAAGGATTTTTTTCAAATAGTTGACCTGCTGACCTAGTTTTTATGCTCGTGACCGTTGATCAGGTCAATATAAATTTTGGCCCCCAAAATACCGTCTGTTCCAACAGACGGTATTTTAACTTATTCAGGTAAAGAAGAAGGTAATTCATATCATATCAAAAGTTAAACGTAATCGGACCTCTGGAAAATTAGGTTTTTCAAGATGGCCACCAAAACATATTACTAATCATAATAGCATAGCTATCCAATTAAATTTGATGATTTCTTTGTTTATACTTAGCATTTGAGTGTCAAAGAACACATTATGATCATCAGACGTCGAATAAGTTTATTATAATATGCATAAATCAAACATGGTCACTTGCATAATACGAAGGATCACAAGCCCATAAACTTTTGACCCAAACGATATAATTGTTATGTCAAACGCCATAGTTTAGGAGACAATGAACCATTTTCAAGTTCTATCAAGATTGAATGAAAAATATCGCGTCTACGAACCGCAGGCCGAACACATCAACAGAGACATCGGACATAGGGTGATCACAATAGCTCAGCTTGAGCATTTCCTCACAGATGAGATAAACATTTCGTACTATAGTTAGTACAAGACTAAGAAAACGTTTTGATTTTAACGTGAACAGTCTCGGGGATATGCATTAGCGAATTTTTGTAACATTTCAAGCCGATTGAGATGTGTTTATTGAAAAGTACATATCCGCCTTTGCCTTAAACTTTACTATTTCTAAATTAAGATTTCATGTTTGAATAAATTAAGCGATGTTAGCGTTTTCGATCGCAAAAAATCGCCAATGGCGATTGAATCTTTCGGATGGCGATTTAAGTGAAAATGTAAAAGAAATGGTGATAGTATAACAAAATCAAGTTTTCTCTATAATTATATAGATATTCCCTTCTTTCAAAGAGCACTCGGTACATGTTTCTGCGCGTAATGTTCATAAACGTCACATGGTGTAATAAATAATCAACTGATGAGAGATCGAGTAGTCAAACCAGATTACACAGTCATGTACGCTGACACAGCTGCGTCACGGGCAAATATCTAAACTTTCTAGTCGACAAACTCACGGTGCCTATACCACGTGACTTTTTAAGATCTGTGTGGGGAGTTAAATGTCAACAAAAGCACGACAAAGGTAAGATTTTTAAGGATAACTTTTTTAATATGACATCATTTTCAATGAGATAAAGTGGAGAGCCCGCTCATTCATGAGAGTTTTCTGTAGGTATCATGATTTTGTAAAACAAATGAATATTTTTTCAGTAAAGTGCAACCGCGCGTTTGAACGGTTAGAAAAAGGTAGGATCAGTGTGGGGACACTATTTTGTTATGACACAGAAACATCACCTCTCGTGAAATAAAGCAATAAACTTTATGGGCGGAGCTTATACTATATCATTTTGCATACTTTTTTCAGGTTTCTTTCATATATTTATGAAAACAAAATCAAGAAAAATATTCTAACACTAATATGATCTGTGTGGTATACGTGTTTAGAAGGATCTGTGTGGTATCCGTGTTTCTACAATTTACGGATAAATTGAGATAATAACGACAATAGATATATTTTTTAATTACTACTACTACTACTACTACTACTACTACTACTACTACTACTTCATTTCAGTAATCACCTATTTGGCACTAGTGAGCGGACAAGGGTTAAGGGAAGAAAAAATAGAGGAAACAGTTTCACGAGACAGGAATGCTATACAGAAGGGGACACTAAGAGTAAGGTGGGAGCGGGCGAGACAAAACGGTAGTGCAAACTGTTGCCAACAATAAGAATGCGGATAGACGAACACAATGGACATTTTAATTCTGACACAAATTCTGCAATAGAAATTGTGTCAAATATTACACAGGTTGACAAAAAGCAAAGGCATGTTCTTTCCTGAGTAATACGTATGTTTTAAAATCAAATTTGGAATACAAACTGATAAAACAGAATCCACCACATATTGGCTTGTCATTTTGTTGTTATTTAAAGTTTAAGGTAAACGGTATGTTTATTAAAAACAAAATACTGGTCATAGTAGAAACATATATATATGTGTGTGTTTGTGTGTTTTATTTCATATATGGAATTCATATTGTTGCATTAGTTCATTACATAGTATAGATATTGACAACCATTCGCCATGTGTTGGTGATAATGTCATGTTATAAATTATTTCGTTGTATTCAGTGTAACAAGTGTATGCTTATCTTTAGCGTTAATTATTTTGAAATGAATATAAAAAGTAAATGAGTAAATATTATATTATATGATTATATATATGTACGATTCTCCTCTTGTGTTGTGGATGGATGCAGCTCTGAAGAATGTCAAGACGTATTTCGAATTAAGGAGTATTGTATTGTATACACAACCACATTGCATACATTGTTTACTGTCAATTACCACGGCCTAGAGTAATTATAAGCAGGTAGTTAATTATGTAAAGCAGTCGTGAAAATCCCTAGTATTAGAAACCCTGGCTGCTTATGAGTATCGAACTAGCTCGTGACAGCGGTATTTAAAATTGAAACCAACGAAAAAACATCGCAAAACTTTAATCAAGTTATAATCAAAAAAGAATCACAGATTCGATAATACAAATCACAGATGCGATATATTAATGAATAACGTAAATCCAAATTATTGCACAATTATTTGAGAATGATTTCAAACACACAAACGAACTAAACGAAACCTTAAAATTAATCAAATTCGGATAACTTTAGAATCATTTTGAAAAGCAAAGTAAAAGTAAAACAACGAATAAAATAACGTAAAACGATAATTAAGTTACACAGACAAACTGTAAACTATTATGATTTTTAATCAGTATTCACGGATTTATGTGAAGTCCTCACGTATCGAGAAAGGTTTGTTTTGCGTTTGTACGTTTTTAAACACTCCTCACTACTGTAACACTTGTCATGCATGTGGGTATTGACGTGCTCTCTAAGGTCATTCTCACTCCTAACTGCCAACTAACTAAGTATTTATATGTATGTCTTGTCTATTTCCAGATCTTTGTGGACATCCTTTAGACGATTTAATAAATCCATATAGAGGAAGATAGAGACTTTATTTATGTCCACAAATCTAACAGTAATCATCCTACTAACATTTGAATCTCACAGCATCTAACAATCTCATCCTACTAACATTTGAAAATGGTGAAACTGACTTGCCCAGTTGATGGTTGCGAATGGGAATCACAGGACCTGGGGCCAGAATTTGCTGCCGCTTTAACTGCCGCCCTCCAGATCCATGAGAAGAATGCCCACCCAGCTCCAACTACGGTACAGCCCACCAAGATAAAGTTCGAATCGCCAAAAATTGGCATAGGATGTGACCCAGATCAGTGATAGCTTTCAAAAGACAATGGAACATGTACAAAGCGGGCATGGCGATCACGAACGCCATGATACCGACAGCCTTGTTTTATTGTTGTGATAGTGACCTGAGAACAGACTTAATGAGAGATATCCAGGGTGATGTCTCGAAAATGCCAGAGAACGATCTTCTCAATGCTATAAAGAGACTAGCTGTTAAAGAAGAGAGCACGCTCGTACATAGACTGAAGATGAATCGCATGGTACAGTCCCCTGCAACTGGAATTCGTACATATCTCGCTACGTTAAGGGGTCAGGCAGCCTTATGTCAATACAAAGCCAACTGTAAAGAGCCAGGGTGTGCGCATGTTTTCGATTACAGTGAAGAGATTATAAAAGACAATTTGATCAGGGGCATTGCTGACCCGGAAATTCTGTCTGATCTCCTCGGGGACTCGAAGACTGATAGGACCTTGGACGAGACTGTCTCATTCATTGCACAAAAGGAGCAAGGCAAAGCGACAAAAAGTGCTGTTGGCGATTCGCTAGGTGCAGTAGGTAATTCACAACCGTTGGTGTCAAATGAACAACCTGCTAAGAGATGTTGGGCATGTGGCGGCCCATCACACGGCCAGAGAAATGACCGTAAAACAAGAACTAAACATTGTGAGGCATGGACATCCACATGTGTAAAATGTGCGGTTAAAGGACACTTCACGTCATGTTGCAGCAAGTGTGTCAATTGTAGTACATGGGGTCACCGTGATTCATCTTCAAGGAACTGTCCAAAGAATAGGAACAATAAGTATCAAAACAATAGACCACATGACAATTCAAATTCAAACAGAGTTAAGAATGTTAACGACGTGGGTTATGTGTTTGATCAGTTATGTACTGTGTCTGAAGAAAGCCTATCATGTGACATACAAACATTACATAGTCTTCAGCACCATGTGTTCGATGGCCAGTGGATTGCACGGCCTTCAAAGCCACATCCAATGATCACAGTGACAGTCACACCAGTTCCACAGGACCACACATTGTTTGGGTACCCAATGAATGACACCTCGAAACTGAAATCCTTGAACATGGCTATGGTAGCCGATACAGGGTGCCAAAAGTTCGATAATGCCATTACAGTACGTCAATCACATGGGAATCACAAAGCAAGATCTTCTTCCAGTAAAACTTACCATGCGTGGAGCCATCAAAGAAGATCTAGGTGTGATCGGAGCTATTGCTATTAACGTTCAAACCACTAATGCAATGTCACCTCCCAAATCCACTAGGTTACTTTGCTATGTTTCAGAAACAATGAATAAGGCTTTTCTTTGCAGAGAAGCTCTTGCTTCACTGGGAATGATCCATCCAGAATTTCCTATCTGTAATGTTAATTCTTCTGAGATCGCTGCTTCCACTCATGTCCCAGATGATGTACTATGCTCCTGTCTAAGACGGCAAAATAAGCCCCCACTGCTGCCAACAGAGCTTCCACCTGGGATAGACGCCACAGACGAAAAAGTTGACTGTTTGAAAAAGTGGTTGCTTGATTACTATGGATCAAATGTATTCAATGTTTGTGAGCATCAGCCATTGCCGCTTATGTGCTGTGACCCACTCCAACTTCACATTGACCCCGACTCGAAACCTGTAGCAGTTCATAAACCAGCGTTAGTTCCGATCCATTGGCAAGAAAAGGTGCATGCTGACCTTGAGAGAGATGTCCGAATAGGTGTGCTCGAGCGAGTGAGTCCTAACACACCCACAACTTGGTGTTCAAGGATGGTGGTCACAAGTAAAGCTGATGGCACCCCCAGAAGAACGGTAGACCTGCAACCTCTTAACCGTTGTTCCGTCCGTCAAACACACCACGTGCCAAGCCCGTTTCATCTTGCCGACAAAGTCCCACAAAACACGAAGAAAACTGTCACTGATGCATGGAACGGTTACCATTCCGTGCCTATCCGTGAGGAGGATCGGCACTTTACCACCTTCATCACGCCGTGGGGTCGGTATCGCTACAAAGTCGCTCCTCAGGGATTCCTAGCAAGCGGCGACGCATATAATCAGCGATTTGATGCCATCATCACCAACTTTGACAACAAAGTTAAATGTGTTGATGATACCTGTATGTGGGCAGACTCTGTCAAGGCTGCTTTTTTCCAAACATGCGAGTGGCTTGACATGTGTGCGAGGAATGGAATCACACTAAACCCTAGCAAGTTTCAATTCGCGCAAGACACTGTGGATTTTGCAGGCTTAACGATTACACCTACCAATATCCGACCGAGTGCCAAGTTTATTGATGCTGTTCGTAACTTCCCGGTCCTTACAGACATCACTGGGGCAAGGGCATGGTTTGGACTCATTAACCAGGGTGCCTATGCTTTTGCCAGAACAAAGCAAATGAAGCCATTCCGCACTCTGCTCAAACCATCTACAAAATTCAAGTGGACAGATGAACTCACCAAAGCATTCAGCCAGTCCAAAGAAGCCATCATACAAGAAATGAGGGATGGTGTCCGCTTATTTGACCCTGCTCGATTGACGTGTCTTTCCACAGATTGGTCAGTTGATGGGGTTGGCTTCCTCGTGATGCAAAAATACTGTGCATGTACTTCCAGGACCCCTGCATGTTGCACTGAAGGTTGGAAACTTTGTCTTGTTGGAAGCAGATTCACCCACCCAGCAGAGAGTAGGTACGCTGCCATTGAAGGTGAGGCTTTAGCCGTTGTGTATGCTCTTCCCCAAACACGATATTATGTGCTTGGATGCACAGACCTTATCATTGCCACAGATCATAAGCCACTCCTGCAGATCCTGAATGATCGTTCACTCTCTGAGATTGCCAACAGACGCTTACTAAACCTCAAGGAGAAGACACTTGGATACCAATTTACTGTGGTTCATGTTCCAGGCAAGAAGAATCTCGGTCCTGATGCTGCATCACGCTACCCAACAGGTAGTCCGGAACGCCTCCATCTTCCAGGAGACCCGGCGGAACTTCATTCACTTGCTGATGAGCATATTTCTATCCGTGACGTGCTCACTAGTCTATACCAACAATCGGATGATACCGATGATGCTGATGATGGATCCACATTGGCAGCAGCGTCCAGTACTCTCCATTCTGTATGTACAGTGGTTACATGGGACATGCTTCGTGAGGCTACGGCGTCCGACCCGAATCTCCGAAACCTCGTTCAATGCATAGCACAGGGATTCCCAGAAGATACCAAAGATTTGCCCCCCGAGTTAAGAGCTTACCATCGTTTATCACCCAGTATGTGTGTAGTGGATGGCGTGATACTTGTGGGTCATCGTGTTGTGATTCCAGCTGTATTCCGGGAATCTGTACTTAACGCACTTCATGCTGCACACCAAGGCGTCAGTGCAATGCAGGCGAGGGCTGTGGACTCTGTATACTGGCCAGACATCACTGTTGATATTGCAAGGATAAGAGACCAATGCTCACACTGCCACAAAATAGCTAAATCAAACCCCATGCAGCCCCCAGTTGAAATTAAGCCACCTGAGTTCCCGTTCCAACAGATTTGTGCTGACTATTTCACTTACAACAATACTGACTATGTTGTGGTCGTGGACAGATATTCTAACTGGCCGATGGTGTACAAGTCTGAGTCTGGTGCAGAGGGACTAGTTAAACGTCTTCGGGAGACATTTGTTACCTTTGGCATTCCGGAAGAGTTGACATCAGATGGTGGACCACAGTTCACGGCTGGTAAGACACAAGAGTTTCTACGGAACTGGGGCGTCAGACACAGGCTTTGCTCAGTTGCAAACCCACATGCCAATTCTAGGGCAGAACTTGCTGTGAAGACTGTTAAACGCATGCTAATGTATAACACATCGCCCACAGGGTCTTTAGACACTGACAAATTCCAGAGAGCTTTACTGGTCTACAGAAACTCGATCGATCCAGAAACAAAGGCATCACCAGCGCTCATTTTGTTTGGCCGACCCATTCGTGATCCAATTCCGATACTGATGGGACGTTATCAACCACACGAGACTTGGAAGGAATTACTGTCGCATCGCGAGAGGGCATTGGCGAAGCGCCACTCCAGAGACCACGAAAAGTGGTCGGAACATACTAGGCAATTACCCCCACTGCAGATTGGAGACCATGTGTTCATTCAAAATCTTGTTGGAAACCAGCCCAGGCGATGGGAGCGCACAGGTGTAGTGATTGAGGTGCGGCAATTTCACCAATATGTGGTCAGAGTTGATGGAACGGGTAGGGTCACCCTACGTAACAGACAGTACTTGAGAAAAATCTCCCCGTTCTTCAGTAAACCAACGGATCCCCTCGTGAAAGCAGTTGAGTCACAGCGTCCCAAATCATCTTTAACTCATAAACACGCACAACAGCCTCAGTCGTTACCAACACCTACTGCTACGGAGGAAGCAACCCCTAAAGCTACACAGGAACCTGCCTCGCCTCCACCACAACCAACCCTGGATCCGGCCGTCGAGACTGATACACCCCCACCAACCGAGGATGTACAACCTGATCGTTCTTCTCCCATGAACAGAGAAACTGGAGGGACAAAGATACCACGAGAGCTCGCTAGGTTGCTACCACACAATAACCCAGGAGAAAAAGAACTGTTACCACCTAGGCGGCCTGGCCGAAAGTCTCATTTCACCGATGGTTGAAATACCTGTGTGTGTTGACTTATAAACTGTTTAATGCCCGATAGTTATCATTTGTTGACTGTTTCCAGTTCACCTTTTTTTTAGATTATTGAAATCATAATCATCATGATCATTCGAGAGACATTCATGTTTTATTCTTTATAATCATGATAATTGTTACACATATTAATTTTCAGGAATCAGTTTTTCACGTACCCTCAAAAACTTACCCCCATGAAGGGAGATAACTAAGTATTTATATGTATGTCTTGTCTATTTCCAGATCTTTGTGGACATCCTTTTCCATCTTCCACATTTTAATCTAGTCAATTTGTTTTACAGCATACCATACAAACTTTAAAGCTTGGGGAGGAGAGGACTCTTGTAATTTATTACATTGTCTGATTTCTGTATATCTTTTAAATTTGTGTGATTTATGTAATTGAACTTGTTTTATAATGTTGTCATTATGGAAAAGTTATTCCATCCTTTAGACGATTTAATAAATCCATATAGAGGAAGATAGAGACTTTATTTACCAACACTGGTAACATTTCACCAATCCCTCTTTTTTGCACTTTTCTCTCTAGCCACGAGTAGGTACTTGTCCGCAAAGCTCCTGTCGCACTGTACACACACGTGACATTGGGGTCCTTTGTTCGTTGAAGCCTTCTAAGATTGTAGGCATCCTGGGAAAAAAAACATATTTTATTCACGTGACATTTCAATGCGTAAACACGCTATTTCAAAAATGTTAGTATCTGAGGACACGCATTCGTTAGTTTTAAATTACAAACGATTTGACGATTATTGAGTTATTTCAAAATATATGATAACCTGAGAGATGAGATATATTGCATATTTGTGTTGTTTCAAGAAAATCCGTTCATCTGTTTGTTAGCATAACTGTATAAAAATGTAACTATTTTTAAGGTATTTAATCTTACATGAAATGCTTTCCCACAGCAGTTATAGTTTCTTGAGTTAGCGTATCTCCTAATGTGACGCAATAATCCAGCTCTGGTCTTCGACATTTTTCCGCATTCGGAGCATTGAGCCATACTTTAAAGCAAATATAATATCAAAAATAATATACGATACATTACTTCACCTGACAGTAGTGTTTGGCGCCAAAATAAAAATGGACTTTGATACAATAACATAAAGTGTACACTTATTTAAGGTAAGCATGGACTTGTCATCGATTTAAGATGCTCCAGCGTAAGATTTTAATATTATAATAGGGATTGTATAGCATGCCTGTATATCATAATTATGTATTAGTTCAACAAGCGGTGCAAGCGTAGTGTATAGCCATTATGTGTTTTACATGCTATCGCATTTAAAAATCCAGTTTCAAATACATTGTTGACAAGCATTTTTTTAAACAACTAAATAGAACTGAAAAACTTAAAAACAGTATACCACACAGATCCGTTGAAAAACGTATACCACACAGATCATATTACTGTAAGAATAGTTTTCTTGAATTTTGTTTCGTAAATAAATAACAGAAACCTGAAAATGGATGCAAAATGATATAGTGTAAGCTCCGCCCATAAAATTTATTTCTTAATTTCACCAGAGGTGATGTTTTTGTGTAAAAGCATAAATAATGTCCCCACACTGATCCTACCCTTTTCTAACCGTTCAAACGCGCGGTTGCACTTTACTGAAATAATACTTATTTGTTTTATAAAATCATGATACCTATAGAAAACTCTCATGAATGAGCGGGCTCTCCACTTTATCCCATTAAAAATGGTGACATATTAAAAAAGTTATCCTTAAAAATCTTACCTTCGTCGCGCTTTTGTTGATATTTTGCTCCCCACACAGATCTTAAAAAGTCACGTGGTATAGGCACCGTGAAACTGTGATTATCACTGTCCAATCAATTACAAGCATGCTTATGAGGGCGGGGTTAACTTGCAACTATTATTTTTGAATGACGTCGGTAAACCGATAGCCGGTAAATTAAACGGAACATAAAAGACGATGTCGGGGATCATCATCAAACGTTTTTACTGTAAACAATTTTGTGTAACATTATGTAACTAAAGCAATTTAACATGAAAATGGTGAGCAATTAATTACTTATATCGGGTAAATTGTGAAAACAATAACCTAAAACACTTAGAATGAATGTGAGCGTTCTTGACACGGTAAATTTCGCTCGTCTTAAAATGATATTTCTGGCGATATTAGAGTAAAACAATAGTCAACGACATATCAATTAAATAAATAAATCATTTATACAGACAACTATAACCTTGTTATTAGATAATATTGGTTGATTATGAGTTTTTAGGAAATTGTTTCATATGACTAAACTGTCAAAAATACTGTAGTCAGTGTAAACTACCCAGAATGCACGTATGTCAGCATCAAGAAATCAACTTCTTGTTTATCCAAAATGGCGGCCATATGAACAGACGCTAATGCAATGAGACATTTAACGGGATCTTTTCACGTTTTGTTAAATTGACAAAAATTGAAAAAAGTTGTTTCAGATTCGCAAATTTTCGTTTTAGTTATGATATTTGAGAGGGAACAGAAATACTGAACATTTACCATGGTCTAATATAGCCATTATATGCATCTTTTGACGATTAAAAACCTGAAAATTATAAAGCGTTGCAATGCGAAACGATTGAATAATTTGTAGAGTTCGGTTGTTGTTTAATTTTGTGAAACTGCGAAGATTGCTTATATAAAGTATAAAATACGTCGCTTATATATACATGGCAGGATGGCCGAGCGTTCTAATTGGTTTTTAATCCAGGACTCAAGGGGTCGCTGGTTCGAGCCCTGCTGCGGGCTACTTTTTTCCTTTTTTAAATTTTATTCTTGATTTTTTACTGGAGCTTTTTTAGATCCAATGTTTACATTTATCAATATAAAGCATTTAATGATAAACTTCAAAACATGCCAAAATCTGTGAAAAGGCCCCTTTATAGGATTTAACAATAAATAATGAAGTGAAAGAGGTAAGCATTAGCTGTTATCAAATTTCTATACAAAAAAACATTCTATGAAATCATGACACAAAAGTGACATAGACATTTATTTTAATTTCAAAACATAAACGATAAAAATGAACAATGTACATGTGCACATGTTTACATGAACGATCTAGGGCATGACATTATATTAAAAACTAAAGGCTGAAATAAAATTAATAAATTTATATTAAACTGTTCCGGCGATGTGCTCTTTAAAACGTGTAAATTTTAGATTAAACTGTAAAAGAAGAAACAAATATATTGAAATATTCACTTATTGTGGATATATTATAAAAGCAACACAATAAACATTGTGAATACACAACTGCGATAGAGGCGCAAACGCATTCTCTTGAAGGAAGACCATGTGCCCATTGTGGATTAAGATTTACTTGTATGCATCTGACACCAAATACCGGCACATGTCTAGATAAGATTATCACGATAAGATGACGCGCGTCACTTTCTCACTTGACTGAAATATAGGTTGCAGCGAGAATCGATGGGGAATCGTGATGACACTAAGTTTTTTTTATTGATTGATTTTTGGTGTGCAGCATGGCAAATATCACGTATAAATCTGTTAATAATCGTACACGCAGTTTCGTTTTCCTCGGTATCCAATTTTTTTGTTTAGTTTACACATGACGAGTTGTATATGCTATAAGGCACTACGCTGTTTTGAGCATAATATTTAAAATTTATTTATGCATGAAACCAACACAAAAGAATTATACATCTAAAAATAATTGTTTACGCCCCGCGTATACGTTTACGTTACTGATTAACGCCGCATTTTCATCTCAATTTACACCTGAAATCGAATACGAATGCGTTGAGGTGAATCTTATTTCATCCAAATTTACCACTTAAAAGACTGCGCAGGCTTAGAGATTAATACTTTTAAGGGATAAATTACGCATTTCATCCATAAAACCGCTGGAAAAGGTTGAATACAGAAGAATTCGGATGAAACGCTCTAAAAACGGATTTTTACTCCCTAAAATCGGCTAATGAAGGTTAGTTTTTAGTGATCCTAAAGACATTAATCCCGGAACAAAATCCCTTACCGAACTGTAATGCCCTAAACCGGATATTGATGACAGTACAAGTGGAATAGAAGGTCTTGTTGACATTTTTGACGAAATATTAAACATGCAAAATATGAACATTGACCTCGTTCAGAAATGTGTGAATGCAAGCTTAGAACGAGGGCTCATAGACAAAACAGTAGACCCCTACCGGTATATGTTTTCCAAGTCTGTATGAGATTCCCATAGGTTTCATTAGCCTAGCTTAATAACTTTGGTTATTGCAAGATCCATATCTGAGTGTTCCATTATTTCTGTAACCATAGATACCCCATTATGTCTGACAAAAAATGAAATTACGTGTATTTCCACACTATGGCAATCGATAAACGCACTGAGAATCATGAACGTTGCCATTTGAGTTATCACAAGATCCAGAAATGGCCAAACAGACGAACGGAAAGACAGCGTGAAAACATAACATCTGTAACCATAACAACCATAATTACTTTTTGACGAACATTCCCGATATGATCCTCCATCTATATACAAAGTTTCATCATCCTAGCTTGAGTACTTATGTTATTTTAGTATCAAGATTTGAGTTTTCAATTATTTCCATAATTGTTGCACAACAATTTCTGTCTGACGAAAAATTGAAATAGTTTGCATATTAATTATATTGCCCTTTATGTACACACCAAGTCATTTCAACACTGCTTAAGTATTTTATTTACTTATTGCGCAAATTCTAGATTTGGATTGACAGACGGACACACGGACCGACCGGGGGTAGAACTTACTTCCCCTCCGATTTTTCATTACATGGATGATGTTTTAATATCCATTGAACTGTACTATATCATTTGTTTGCATTTATTATAATATTTTAACGTGTAAACATCATAAATTTACTTTTGCATATGTTACTTTGATTGTATCGAAAGCCTTAAACTTATTTAGATACTCTCAGGATTGCTACTGGGAAACAAAAACTATTACTTTGTGTCTAAATAGATGTTGTAAAGGTTGCCTGATTGCTTGACGGACATCATGCTCACAAAGCACATGCTTAATTTTAATATTGTATAAGCTATGCCATCAAACTATATGTACTGATCTAAAATTATACATGCAAGCAAAGAAGTTTTATAGGTATAGATGCACATCTGTGACAAATACAAACTGGGACCTTTAGCGGTAGCTGTTTGTATAGGCCCCTGTGCACATCGATTGACTGGACTATATTTTCTGAACAAAGTACCCCACATTAATTATGCATGATCCCTGCTTATTGTCCCCTACCGGTTTCACCGGAGGGGACTTATGGTTTGCGCTCTGTGTGTCTGTCAGTCCGTCAGTCTGTCACACTTTTCTGGATCCTGCGATAACTTTAAAAGTTCTTCATTTTTTTCATGAAACTTGAAACATGGATATAAGGCAATATGGACATTATGCACGTCATTTCATTTTGTTCCTACGTCAAACATTTTGATCTACTCAATATTATTATTCACATTGTGCTAACTGTTAATAAGAGTAACCATATATTCATCTTTACCGTTATTTTGTACGTTGACTTAAAATTCACAAGTAATTTCATTTCAAACTCCAAACCTCAAGTTCATTAAGCATAGAATGAAGTGTCACGCATTATTAAACTGTCCGAAATACTGTCAATCTGTTGTGGTTGCTGGTTTATATTATGCACAAAATATAGTTTATGGTTGTAATCAGGTTTCAGGGACAGCTTGTGTTCATATTTCTATGTCTACGAGGCTCATCTCCATTTGTTCCAAGGCAAAAAGAACAATGCTAACTGTTGTTACTCTTTACTCCGAATAAATCAATCAAGTCTGTGAAAACGTGCGGAGTATTAGTGTTAGATTTATATTATTGAAATGTAAACCAGCGTTTGTATGAGGCTATCCATCATCGGAGACAATATATGTATTGCATTCTTTATAAGCGTTGTTCAAGTCTTCTTTATGTTTGACAACCAATTATACATATACATATGAACAAGCATGTACATTTCAAATTCCATTATCATGAAAGCGGGACATTAATGCATGAACAAATTATCAATCATGCGACCATTACAATAAAGGCACATGCTTCCTTAATATTGGGACCGAAAGCTTCTTGGTGCAGCGCTGGAACGCGGCGTTTATTTGTAGAAAAACTGGTTGGAAGAATGGCGAAGAGCATGAATATATTGTTCATCACAAACACATGACCGAGCACAGAGAGAATAACAGGATTGTATTGCACATTTTAAGACAAACACATGGCAAAAGTGCCTTGTCAATTACCTGGTAAGCCCAGAGTGATTGGTCGCGTTACTATTTATTGTAATTTAACGATTTAGAAAAGGTCTTTGCTTAGCAACAACGCCGATCAATACAGTACAATTGTTAGGATTTTCGGACTAGTGCCCTAACGACGTATGCCCAAACGGACATATCTCCTCTAAAAACATTGCCAACCGGACAAAACAATGTTAAATAAATTCTCAAATTTAAAGCCTCCTCACACATAGACGAATCCATATGACGAAGCCTGGCGAAAGGGGAAAATTTAAAAATTCTAGCGAATTCTTGCCGAAATTGTTTGAAAATGTGTTGCATTGTGTCATATTATAACAAAAGGTTAACGTAGAGGAACTATTTGGTGCGAATGATTTACTAAGTGTGACGAACAGTTACTGCAATTCGCTAGAAAGCGTTCGGTCGCGCAAATAATATTCGTTCTTTATTAGGAGCTATTAAGAGCGTTAAGATACGAATGTAAGCGCAACCATGCGCGTAGTTGCGCATAAAGACGAATATTTCCGGAACGGTGTTTCTGCATCCGGGCCTTTTGATATAGAATAATTTTTTCCGACTCGACAGTATTGCTGTGACAACTGATTTTGTCAAAAGTATGCCACCTATGAGGAAAAGGAAGAGGATCTAGAGCGAGGAAGGCTGTTGCCGTAGAGCCACGGGAACTTAAGCAACCACAGATGCAGTCTAATGAAAAACCCGGTAATGCCGAGGAGAAAATACCAAGTATTCCATCCGTGTAAGACCACTTCGCTATTGAGACCACTATTTTGCATGGTCTTAAAAGCGGAATTTATTGTACCTGGATTCGGTTGGCCAAAATCCCAAATGCATTTTCTGATACTCTCCTATCCCTGGATAACCGGTAGTTCAGGATTCTTTCGTCTCTTGTCAGGACTCTATGTCCATAGGGTTTCTGCATGCTCTCGCTAAGGCTGAAAGCGTCATCTCCAACCAAGAAAGGGCATGTCGACGGTGTCATTTGGAAAGGGCTGTGGGTCTGGAAATCCAATGTAACCATCATGCACCATCTCCAGGAATTCTGATTCATTATAAATCTTGGCATCTCCACTTGAACCGTATTCTGAAAATACAAAGGGATCAGAAATTGTCAGTATACAACTGTACATTAAAAACAGCACTAAATGTATATAATTTATGTAATTACAAAATAATGCAGTTACATTTATGTAGACTAATACTCACCACCCAGATCACACCATACGACCTTGTAGTTCGAGTCGACAATGGCCAGTAAGATGATGCTGAAGAATCCCGTATAATTATAATATAAGGAACCAGAGCTGGCAGGCTTTCTGATAGCTATGTGCTTGCCAGCAACGCAATTTGGAAAGTTCCAATTCTTGAGGAAACCATCAGCCAGTTGTCTCCATTCTTCAGGTGTGGAGGGGCTGTCATAACCTCATCAACATATTCTTCACATATAGCATGACACACGTCTCTGACCACTATAGAGAGGGTATTCTCAGCGACCCGCCAGGAATACTGCATGTCTGAGTACTTGACACCAGAAACCAGGTGACGTAGTGTGGCAGCTAACTTTAGCCCTGGATCCAAGGGCTCCCTGTACCGAGTGTGTTGCTTCACGAGGCGATGACGAACCCTTCCCAAAGTTACATCGTACATTTCAGTAGGCATGCGGAGGAATTTCTTAAATGTTCCAGGATCTTCTCTTCTGAGCTCAACCATAAGCTGATCATAAATGCCAAATAAGCGCCGTCTCCCGGAATGCAGCCATGGTCTTCCCCAGATATTACGTGTTCTGGCTTCACTTCTCCACCTTAGTCGGCCTCTGAGAAAGCGGTGTATGTTTAGATGTTGCTGGACTACTTCTTGATTGGCCATAGCAGCAACACACTGCAGTTTAAGGCGTTGTATATCTTCCATTTTGACGAAGAAATAACGATACCTTCAACAAACTATTCAAACAATTAGGAGCGCTATTATTCGGATGGAATCGCATAGATTCGTTTATCGTAGTTACCCTTCGGATTGATTCGTATACGAGCGTATACCGGTCGTTTTCTGAACGTTAACTTATCGTTATAAATCGCTTAAATGCGTCGGATTCAATTCGCTACAATACGCAAATCCTCGCTATAGTTCGCAAGCTATCGCACAGATTCGTTTTCGGATCGTCCTCTTTCGCTTGATATGCAAATCAAGTAATCACGATATGCAAATAAGTTGAAAGCTGCGACCTCTAACGCCAGTTGACGAACGCTATGCGAAGACTTTCCGATCGGCTAACGTATTGAAACGAATTTTAACGAACGATAGACGAAACTTTTATTCGCCAACAATTTTTCAACATGTTTAAAATTTTCCGACGAACAGAACTAATCGCAACGGACGCAAAAGCTCACAAACTCATCCATACGAACACCATCAACGATGTGCAACGTACATATACTAAGGAGAACGAATTTTGCTGAAGTCTTATTCGCCTGTACACGCAAGTTGACGTCGGGAGTCTTTCGCCTATGTGTGAGGAGGCCTTTACAGATGGGCTCAACGAATAAAACAATATTTCAAATAATAAATAACAGCATTTTCCCTGGCAACTGAATGGCTTACTTAATTATAATTTACAATTTTAATTATTTGTTTAACTGTTGAAACATTATGCGGGGAATTGCTGTATGTCGACATGGTCAGTGTACAGTTTGGATTATGTTCTTTGCTCAAAACGTAAGAGGTTATAGTTCAAGTGAGGGCTGGTGTCCGGCTCAGTTAAGCTAGTTATGTTGTAGTATTTGTAATTGTAGTTGCAGCAGTAGTTCGTGATAACTGTTTTTCGACGTAGCTGTTTAACGTCACTTTTGGCCTTAGGTAACCTTTAGGTTACATTCATAAAAATGCCCGCGGCTACCCTCGAATGAATACACTTCATTTAGTCCATTGGCTGATTTGATTTGAGAATACCACCAGAACATTGGAAACATGGCCGCGTCTTTCTAACACTGTTTTACTGCGTGTTCAGCATGAAACAATTTTATCTCTTATTAAAAGGCATGATAGATTGAACAGTTTTACACTCAACTATTCACATCAATACAATTTGTGCGTAGATTCTACACCTTCGTCAGTTCGCGGTTAGTGTGTGTGATTGTTTATATACAGGTCATCGCTGCGTCTTCACGACTACAGGCGTATCAGATACATGTATTGTCAAGATAAACATTATTGCCAAATTTCATCAAGCTTGACTCAAATATCTTAATTCTACAGCGGTAAAGAATTTAAGTTTATCACATTAGCCCACCATAAGCACGTCGTGTTGAGATGAACAAAAATAAAACAAAAAAAGGATTTCTATGACAAGATCAATAGAAGCTAACAGACAATTGTAAACACAGACTAGAAAACCTAGTATGTGTTTGTGAAATACATTTCCAATCAAAGTGACTAATGGTGATGTTTGAATTTTATAACACAATAAGATATGATGAAGTTGTTTTATTCCACAAACATAACGTTCAGTTTACAAACTGCATGACTTACTTAACAAATAACAACAGAAAACATAAAGATATTTAATTACGAAATCTGTTTCCTTTTTTTCAAACGTTTTCCATTAAGGGCAAAAATGCCATTAAGAAATATACAATCTCTTGACCACTACCAAAGCCACACCAAAGACTTTTTCTCACACTGAGTGGGTAATTTATATCTTCCCTCGGAATGCAGAAAGTATTACTTTAAGCAAGACAATAATGAACTAAACATAAAATTGAAGAGTCGAAAACATCGGCGAAGAAAATTCTTTATAATCAACTTAAATACATGTATAAACATTAAAAGTTATTTCATATTGACGAATATTAAAACTCTTGCCACCTTCTAAATATAAACATAGTCATGCACTGAAATACATGCTGTTTTTCAACAATGGACACCGTACTTGGGCAGTTTGGTGAAGTTCGGTAAAATGTGAATGACAATTTTTTTATTTTTTTACAAAAGGCAATAACTCTGAATTCCTTGTGCCACTTGGCTGGTTATGAATCTTGGCCTCCATTTATGTCAACAACCATTTCCTGAAGTTTTAGCAAAGGTAAGATAAAAATTGTATTAGAGCAAAACACCAAAAAAGATTATTGTTTTGTATAAGCAAAGAGCAATAACTAGGAAGCCCCTGCTAAAGCTGGTTTTTACTCTTTGCCCCAATTCTATGTAAACAAACACAAAAGTTTGGTGAAGATAAAATGAAAAACGTTCAACTAAGAGAGCGGAAACAATGTACTGCCTGCCCAACGGACCATTCATCGGCCCGCCCATCTGCCAAGGGCTTTTACAACTAACATTTAGACTTCCCTGCTTAGAAAAATGGAACAAAAGTGCAATAATATAAAATTATAACAGTTTTCGTTCTATAGGTAAAACTAGTGTATTAGGATAAATGAACATATAAATGAACTAATTAAAATGCATAATCTTTTTCAATGTGCATCGCAAATTCCTCATTGAAGTCCCAGTGGCGTAGTGGATAAGTGGTCCACCTAGCGACCAGGAAGTCATGGGTTTGATCCCCACTGTTGGAGCGTGGATTAGATCTCCCCAAACCAAGTACGGGTTCTACCCAAGAAAAGCAATCAAGAGCATTATGATAAGCAATGGCTTTCAATGCAATCCAGCTTAAATAAATTGGTTTAAACTAAATTTATCTTATGTTTACATTTTTTTCCCATTTTTAATAACACGTAAAAGTTGGTAAACATAAACAAGTGTAGAAGGTTCAAGGAAATCAATACATATACACAAAAAAGGTAGTAATAACATATAAACAACAATATATCAACACAATTAATTATTAAAAAAAAATCATGCATATAGGTATGTTTACAAGAACAATAGATCAATTACCCAAACATACAAATTGACAAACAATAATAAACATATGCTAGCAGGAAAACGAAAATGAAGACATATCAAACTAAATATAGAAAATAAAAATTTGAAGTTTACATAAAGGAATGTCATTATGCAACCAAATAATGAACAAAACACATTGTTTGAAGACTTTGTCGAACTTAAATACAAAGCCACAAAACTATGTTTCATAAATGTTCAACCACTAAAATATGAAGGGTTCAGTATTTGGTTTCACTACTATTTGACGTTGATTATGAACAAAGGATACGCCTGTGTATCATTAAATATGATAAACATACTCGGGTTCCCAGTGTTATCGGTAACCGAGTCATATAAGGCATTTTGTCCTCCACTTGACTTAGGAGGTGGTACGCGCATTCCTCCACGGCCTGCAGTGAATTCACCGGTAAGAACTGCACAGTAGTAAATTCTTTTGACTCCATTTGCATCTGGTCTCGAGTAAGTGTTGCTACATGAATAAGCTGCATTAACTGCGAAGTATACACCGTCACCAAACGCAGTCGCTGAAAAGTAAGATACATGAAATATGTTTTCCAACACAATTAAATGTAACAATTAGCAGTAATTCGGACTATACCGTTATGAATGTTCTGTTCAATGCAGTCCAAATTTTAATACAACAAATATGTGACAACACATTGACTTCATGTGTTTCAGCGCTATGGTTTGTGATTTTTGTAGCAGTGAAATTAACTCCCATACTGGTTTTATATAAACAAGAGGGCCATGGGCCCTAAAGCAATCACTTGAAACCCTAAGGAACTAATCTGTTCTTAGAATATGGAGTTCAAAAAAGTGAAAGAAATGCATGAAATATAACTATGTAATTTCTAGGCCCATTTTTATTCTTAAATTGAGCTGAGATATCATTAGAAAAAATGTTCTGACTGAGAAACATGCAGATTAGCCAAAGGAAACAACTTTTAAAGTAAAAACATGCTTTTTTATTTGACCTAGTGATTTATTTTTTATGCTCACATAAACTAGTTTCAAAATCAGCCAATATATCATTGGTACAAAGTTTCAGACAAAGTTTCATGAAGATTGGCTATTAAATGAGACCATCAGAGCCATGTTTTTCAAGGAACCGGAATAATTTTCAATATCCAGTCGAGATATCATTAGAACAAATGATATGACCAGGGTTTGTGAAGATTGGACTGTAAATGTAACATCTAGAGTGGTAACAAAGTTTTCTATAGCCATATAAGGTAAGCTGCCCCACCTCCTTGCAGCCATGGTTTTCAACAAACCAAAACCATTTTTAAACTGGTTCAGATCCAGAACAAATGTTCTTATAAAGTTTCATGAAGATTGGACTAAAAATGTGACTTCTAGAGTGTTAGCAAGGTTTTACTATAGCTATATTGGGAAAACTGCCCAACCCTGTGGCAAATATCATTAAAACAAATGTTCTGACCAGGTTTCCTGAAGATTGGACGTTAAATTAGACTTGTTAGTAAGGTTTCACTTTAACGATTAAACAAAAACTTCCCCGGGCCCTGTCAGCCATTTTTTTCAATGCACCGAACCATTTAAAAATCGGGCCAGATATTATTAGAACAAAATGTTCCTACCAAGTTTCATGAATATTGGACTAAAAATGTTACTAAAGCCATATAAGGAAAACGGCCCTGCCCTCTGGCTGCTATGTTTTTAAATGACATGGAACCATTTTTGACCTCAGCTGATATGGTAAGAACAAATGTTCTGACACAGTTTCATGAAGATTCGACAATAAATGTGACTTCAAGAGTGTTAACATACTTTTCCTTTCATTAGACCTAGTGACCTACTTTTCTGACCTTACATGAAGCAATTTCCAACTCGGCAAAGATAAAGTTTGGACAATTGTTCTGACAATGGTGTCATGAAGAGCCTCTTGAGTGTTAACATGGTAAATGTTGACAACACACGACGGAAGATTCACAACAAATGGCAATCTCAAAAGCTCACCATGAGCACGTTGTAATCAGGTGAGCTAAAAACAGTATTGTACTTTTTACATGCAATTCAATTTGCATAGGTTGTTATTTTTGTACAAAACAATTTAAAAAAAAAATTTAAAGCAGGTTTGAAATAACCTAGAGCTTTGCCACAGACGTGACGTATATCCTTACATGCTGCATTGACACAGAATAGTTTGCATGCTGTCTTCACAAAACAATATAATCTAATTTATGGCGATTTTCAAGAATTATTTATAATTATGCCATTATCATTTATGGCCATTTTGACCTTTGAACTCTTGAATTCTTCGCATGACACGTCGTCAAATGATTGTGAACAAAATTAATGTGCAGAGTAATTTTAAAATCTCACAATGAATGACATAGTTATGGCCCGGACAAGCTCATTTATGGCCATTTTGAACTTTTGAACTCCAAGTGTGACCTTGACCTTACATATACCGACGTAATTCTTTAGCATGACACACTGTCCAATGATTGTGAACAAATGTACCGAGTAATTTAAAAATCTCACAATAAATGACATACTTATGGCCCGTCCAAAATCATTTATGGACATTTTTGACGTTTGAACTCAAAGTGTGACCTTGACCTTGGAGATATCGACGTAATTCTTTCACATAACACACCGTCTAATGATTGTGAACTAATGTACCAAGTAATTTTATAATCTCACAATGAATGACATAGTTATGGCCTGGACAAGATCATCTATGGCAATTTTTGACCGTTGAACTCAAAGTGTGACCTTGACATTGCAGATATCGACATAATTCTTTCGCATGACACACCGTCCAATGATGGTAAACAAAAGTGCCAAATGATTTTAAAATCTCACAATGAACAACATAGTTATGGCCCGGACAAGTTCATTTATGGCCATTTTACCTTTGAACTCAAAGTGTGACCTTGACCTTGGAGATATCGACGTAATTCTTTCGCATGACACACCGTCCAACGATGGTGCACAAATGTGCCAAATGATTTTAAAATCTCACAATGAACGACATAGTTATGGCCCGGACAAGCTCATTTATGGCCATTTTTTACCTTTGAACTCAAAGTGTGACCTTGACCTTGGAGATATCGACTTAATTCTTTCGCATGACACACCGTCCAATGATGGTGTACAAATGTGCCAAATGATTTTAAAATATCACCATGAACGAAAAAGTTTTGGCCCAGACAAGCTCATTTATGGTCCACTCCAAGTGTGACCTTGACCTTGGAGATATTGACGTACTTCTTTCGCTTGTACCAAGGCATTGGACACACCGTTCCATGATGGTGAACAAATGTACCATTTTAAAATCTAACGATAAATGACATAGTCATGGTCCGGACAAACTTTCGGTTTAAAACGCACTGAGTGACCCCGTGACCTAGTTTTTGACCTGGCATGACCCATATTTAAGCTTGAGATGATGCATTCTGTACTTACTCTGAAGAAATTATTCATAAATTTAATGAACTTAACGCATTAACACGAAAAACAAGAGGGCCTGAAAGGCCCAATGTCGCTCACCTGACATTCAAAGGAACTGACCTGTTCTGTGCAGCCCAAGATGTCATTAGAACAAATGTTCAAACCAACTTTCATGAATAGTGAACACACAGGCGGCAACGTTTTTCAACAGACTGGATAAATTTTCTTTCACATCCAAAATATCATTAAATCAAATATTCTGACCAAGTTTCAAAAAGATTGGACAAAAAATGTGACTTAGAGAGTGTTAACAAGTTTTTACAATAGCCATATAAGGAAAAATGCTCCGCCCCCTGGTGAACATGTTTTTCAACCAACCCGAACCATTTTCAAACTCTTCAAAGATATAATAAGGATGAATCTTCTGCCAAGTTTCATGAAGATCGGACAATAAATGTGGCCTCTAGAGTTTTACTAAAGCCATCTAAACCCATATAAGGAAAAATGCCCAGCCCCCTGGTGGCCATGTTTTTCAAGCAACCGGAACCATTTTCTATCTTGTGCAAGATATCATTGGGACAAATCTTCTGACGAAGTTTCATGTTAATCGGACAATAAATGTGGCCTCTAGAGTGTAAGCAAGGTTTACTATAGCTATATAAGGAAAACTGCCCCGCCAACTTAGCGGCCATGTTTTTCAACCAACCAGAAGCATTTTGGAACTCATCCAAGATATATTTGGGACAAAACTTCTGACCAAGTTTCATGAAGATCGGACAATAAATGTGGCCTCTAGAGAGTTAACAAGGTTTTACTATAGCCATACAAGAGGGTCTGAAAGGCCTAAAGTCGCTCACCTGAGATTCAAAGGAACTGACCTGTTCTGTGCAGCCCAAGATGTCATTAAAACAAAATGTTCTTACCAACTATCATGACTAGTGAACACCCTGGCAGCCATGTTTTTGAACAGATTACAACCATTTTCATACACATCCAAGATATCATTTGAACAAATATTCTGACAAAGTTTCATGAAATTTCATGAAGCCATATAAGGAAAAATGCCCCGCACCCTGGTGACATTGTTTTTCAAGCAACTAGAACCATTTTCGAACTTGTCCAAGATATAATTGGGACAAATCTTCTGACAAAGTTTCATCGAACTTGTCCAAGATATCATTGGGACAAATCTTCTGACAAAGTTTCATGATGATTGGACAATAAATATGGCTTCTAGAGTGTTAACAAGGTTTTACAATAGCTAAACAACGAAAAATGCCACGCCCCCTTGGCGGCCATGTTTTTCCACCAACCGGAACCATTTTCAAACTCATCCAAGATATCATTGGTACAAATCTTGTGACCAAGTTTCATGATGATCGGACAATAAATGTGGCCTCTAGAGTGTTAAGAAGGTTTTACTTAAGCCATATATGAAAAAAAGCCCCGCCCCAGGCGGCCATATTTTTCAACCAACTGGCATCATTTTTTTACATGTCTAAGATATTATTGGGATGAATCTTCTGACCAAGTTTGATGAAGATCGGACAATAAATGTGGCCTCTAGAGTGTTAAGATTTCACTATAGCCATATTTAGCCATATAAGGAAAAATGCCCCGCCCCTTGGCAGCCGTGTTTTTCAAGCAAACGTAACCATTTTCAAACTCATCCAAGATATTATTGAGACCAATTTTCTGACCAAATTTCACGAAGATTGGACGATAAATGTGGCCTCTAGAGTGTTAACAAGGTTTTACTAAAGCCATATATAGCCATATAAGGAAAAATGCCCCGCCCCCTGGTGGCCATGTTTTTAAAGCAACCAAAACCATTTTCAAACTCATCCAAGATATCAAGGGGACAAATCTTCTTGCCAAGTTTCATGAAGATCGGAAAATAAATGTGGCCTCTACAGTGTTAACAAGGTTTTACTATAGCCATATTAGGAAAAATGCCCCGCCCCCTGGCGGCCATGTTTTTCAACCAACTGGCATCATTTTTTAACTCTTCCAAGATATAATTGGGATGAATCTTCTGACCAAGTGTCATAAAAATAGGATAATAAATGTGGCCTCTAGAGTGTTAACAAGATTTTACTAAAGCCATATATAGCCATAGAAGGAAAAATGCCCCGCCCCTTGGCGGCCATGTTTTTCAGGAAAACGTTACCATTTTCGAACTCATCCAAGATATCATTGCGACCAATCTTCTGACCAAATTTGATGAAGATTGGACAATAAATTTGGCCTCTAGAGTGTTAACAACTAAAGCCATATATAGCCATATAAGAAAAAATGCCCCGCCCCCTGGTGGCCATGTTTTTCAAGCCACCGAAACCATTTTAGAACTCGTCCATGATATTATTGGGATGAATCTTCTGACCAAGTTTCATGAAGATCAGACAATAAATGTGGCCTCTAGAGTGTTAACAAGATTTTACTATAGCCATATAAGGAAAAATGCCCCGCCCCTTGGCAGCCATGTTTTTCAAGCAAATGTAACCATTTTCGAACTCATCCAAGATATCATTGAGACCAATCTTGTGACTAAATTTCATAAAGATTGGACAATAAATGTGGCCTCTAGAGTGTTAACAAGGCAAATGTTGACGCCGCACAACGCACGACGGACAAAAGGCGCTCACAAAAGCTCACCATGAGCCCATTGTGCTCAGCTGAGCTAATAAGGAAAAATGCCCCGCCCCCTGGTGACCATTTTTTCAACCAACTGGCATCATTTTCAAACTCGTCCAAGATATTATTGGGATGAATCTTCTGACCAAGTTTCATGAAGATCGGACAATAAATATGGCCTCTAAAGTTTTAACAAGGTTTTACTATAGCCATATATAGCAAAATAATGAAAAATGCAGCCATGTCTTTCAAGCAAACGTAACCATTTTCGAACTCATTCAAGATATAATTGAGACCAATCTTCTGACCAAATTCATGAAGATTGGACAATAAATGTGGCCTCTAGAGTGTTAACAAGGTTTTACTATTATAGCCATATAAGGAAAAATACCCCGCCTACTGGACGCCATGTTTTTCAACCAAATGGCATCATTTTTTAACTCATCCAAAATATTATTGGGAAGAAGATTCTGACCAAGTTTCATGAAGATCGGACAATAAATGGGGCCTCTAGAGTGTTAACAAGGTTTTACTATAGCCACATTAGGAAAAATGCCACGCCCCTTGGCAGCCATGTTTTTCAAGCAAATATGACCATTTTCGAACTCATCCAAGATATCATTGTGACCAATCTTCTGACCAAATTTCATGAAGATTGGACAATAAATGTGGCCTCTAGAGTGTAAACAAGGCAAATGTTGACGCCGTACGACGGACAAAGGGCGATCACAAAAGCTCACCATGAGCACATTGTGCTCAGGTGAGCTAAAAAACCAAAATACATGTACTAAAGACCCAAACAGTTTCAACCAAACCATTTAAGAATATTTGTGTTCCTTAACTCATATTCCTTACAGTATGAAAACCATGTGCAATGTCAGTTGCACCAGTAGAAAAGATGTCATTTTGTTGATAGCAGTAGCCAATAGAGAAACAGTCGGAGAATAACAATTGACATGTAAGTAAAAGCCACACACTAACAAAACACAAACAAGATGAGGAAAACTGACTTTGAATGGTCTAAAGGACTTTAGGTAAACCAGTTTAATGGAAAAAAAACCTACACGTGCTAGTATAAACACAAAAAATGACACAAATCACAAAGCATCACACTTCCAAACAAACAGCAATAAAATACCAAATATACCAATTTAATGTTTAAAATACTTCTCAATACTTCTTAAATAATTATTTCAAACTGTCTGCTGCATTTGAATTGATTAAAGTAAAATTAAATAAACACACTAACATAACGTTGCTGTTCTTCGAAAACCGCGTAAGTCAAATTTGGCGCAAATTGTTATTTGTTTTTATAAGAACGGCGGGTTCACGGGTCATTTTCTGCAAAAATACTGGATTTCATATCCAATTGGAAGGCATAGTTATGAGCATGTGAGAAAATCTTGAACACTAATTGGTGCACTAATTGTTCCTGCAAAAACTGCGTAAGTCAATTTTTCCAACTTTTCAAAAAACTTTAAAAAAATATTTTTTGAAGTTTTAAGATATATTAATTTAGATAGTCTTAGTCAAAATGGGCATACTTTTTATTTATGAAAATATAAAAGCCTGTAGTTGTCATTTTAATTCTAACAAGAGCACCGCCTTCTCATCTATTTTCTTTTTAAAGGTGAAGGGACTCTCATTTTCAATCACAAAGGAGGGAGGGGTGGAGTGAAGAGGGGTGTATAGTGTGGGGGTGTGGACATTTATTACATTATCTTCCAAAAAGGCGAAAAAAAACGCAAAAAAAAAAAGGGGTGGGGGGGGGGATGGGGGGGGGGGGGATTCTTGGTTCTTGGGTGCGATGGTTGGACGGTATTTCAAACATAAAATAATAAAAATAAATATTTGTTTTTTTTAACCGTTTCAAAAAAAAACATTTGGGGGGTATAGTGTGAGGGTGTGGTGGTTATTCGTGAGATGATCTTAAAAAAAAAAAAAAAAAAAAAAAAATTAGGGGGGGGGGGGGGGGGGGGGGGATTCGGGTTGGGGGAGGGGGGGGATTCTTGGGTGCGATGGTTGGACGGTATTTCAAACATCAAATAATAAAAATAAATATTTGTGTTTTTTAACTGTTTAACAAAAAATTTGGGGGGGTGGGGTGGGGGGGTGGGGTGGGGGGGGGGGGAGTATAGTGTGAGGGTGTGGTGGTTATTTGTGAGATGATCTTAAAAAAAAAAAAAATAGGGGGGGGGGGGAGGGGGGAGGGGGGGGAGGGCACGGGGGATGGTTTTGGTGGAGTTTCTTGTGGTATGTCAGGTAAGAGTAGTTTTGTCAAAGTATCAATCAAATCTAATCATAAATAAAGAAGTTATGGCAATTTTAGCAAAATTTAATAATTTTACCTTGAGAGTCAAGGTCATTCAAAGGTCAAGGTAAAATTCAACTTGCCAGGTACAGTAACCTCATTATAGCATGAAAGTATTTGAAGTTTGAAAGCAATAGCCTTGATACTTAAGAAGTAAAGTGGATCGAATCACAAAATTTAACCATATATTCAAAGTTACTATGTCAAAAAAGGGCCATAATTCCGTAAAAATGACAACCAGAGTTATGCAACTTGTCCTTTTACTGTACCCTTATGATAGTTTGCGAGTGTTCCAAGTATGAAAGCAATATCTATGATACTTTAGGGGTAAAGTGGACCAAAACACAAAACTTAACCAAATTTTCAGTTTTCTAAGTATAAAGAGCCCATAATTCCGTCCAAATGCCAGTCAGAGTTACATAACTTTGCCTGCACTGTCCCCTTATGATAGTTAGTAAGTGTTGCAAGTATGAAAGCAATAGCTTTGATACTGTAGGAATAAAGTGGACCTAAACACAAAAGTTAACCAAATTTTCAATTTTCTAAGTATAAAAGGGGCACATAATTCTGTCAAAATGCCAGTCAGAGTTACATTACTTTGCCTGCACATTCCCCTTATGATAGTTAGTAAGTGTTGCAAGTATGAAAGCAAAAGCTTTGAAACTTAAGGAATAAAATGGACCTAAACACAAAACTTAACCAAAATTTTCAATTTTCTAAGTATAAAAAGGGCACATAATTCTGTCAAAATGCACGCCAGAGTTATCTAACTTTGCCTGCCCAGTCCCCTCATGATAGTTAGTAAGTGTACCAAGTTTGAATGCAATAGCATTGATACTTTCTGAGAAAAGTGGACCTAAACGCAAAACTTAACCGGACACCGACGCCAACGCCGACGCCAAGGTGATGACAATAGCTCATAATTTTTTTTCAAAAAATAGATGAGCTAAAAATGGACTTACGCAGTTTTCTCTTTAATATTTGGTTCCTTTTTTAGACTATCTAAATGATTTAATTTAAAAAATGTTTTTTTGCCTATTGAAAAGTTGTAAAAATTTACTTACGCGGTTTTTGAAGAACAGCGATGATAAACAAGATTGCCATGAAGCACTCATCTGAGTTTGAGGAAAATCAGTTGTTAGAACTTGAACTGGTGACCTAGTTTTTTGACACATGTGACCAAGATTAGAACTTGACCTAGGCATTATCCAGATAATTAAGGGAACCAAATTGCATCAAGATTGACATAATAGTGGCATACATGGAGATGACAAAGTTTTATATATATTTTACTTGGTGACCTAGTTTTTGGACACATATGACCCAGAATTAAATCAAACCTAGAAAAGATCAACATTCTGAGCAAGTTTCATCAGGATTGAGTTATTTATAATCTGCTATCAAGGATAGTTACAAGTTTTTTAGACCCGGTGGTTAGTTTTTTAATGCTTGTGATCCAGATTCAAACTAAGCCTTGATATTGTCAAATATTCTGACTAAGTGTCATCAACAATGAGTAATAAATCCAGTCTCTTCAGGTATTAAAAAGTTTGAACTGGCGACCTACTTTTTGGATGCACTTGACCCAGAATCCAACTTAGCAAAGATAGTATCAACATAAAAATTCCGACTTAATTTAAGTAATAACCAATTTCCACTCAGAAGCAAAGTGAAAATGGCTATGTGCAAACGGCATAAAACCAGAACTGCCTGCAACTAACTCGCAGTCTGTTCAGGTTTTATGCTGTTTGCCGCTCATCAGTATCTTTAAAGGGTTGGAAATGAAGCCTTTCAAACTTGAATTTAGTAAGAAAGGTATTTAATGAAATTTAACTTTCTAAGGGACTACAAAAGCGTAAAAATACGAATCTAAGTGGTAAAGGGTTAAGAATGAGTTATAAATGTGAACTTTATAGTGATAACAATGTTTTTCTAAGAATTGACCTGATGAACTAGTTTTTAAAGGCTAGTGACCCAGATTCAAATTGGGCCTATATATTTTCAACACAAACATTCAGACCAAGTTTCACCAAAGTGGATTCATATATAATTGTTAACAAGGTTTTTCTTAGATTTGACCTGGTGGCTTAGTCTTTGGACTCACATGACCTGCATTCGAACTCGGCTTAGATATTGTCAAGATAAACATTCTGACAAAATTTCATCAAGAGTAAGTTATAAATGTGGCCTCTAGCATGGTAACAAGGTTTTCTAAGGTTTTCTAAGATGTTCTAAGATTTGACCGGATGACCTAGTTTTTGGACATATGCAACCTATAAGCAAACTCCGCTTAGGGATTGTCAGGATAAACAGTCTTCAAAGTTTTCCCAAGATTGAGTCATAAATGTGTCCTCTAAAGTGGTTAGAAGGTTTTATTAGATTTGACCTGGTGACCATTTTTTTGACTCAAATGATTCAGAATCAAACTCAGTGTAGATATCCAGACAGTATTCAGACCAAGTTTCATCAAGATAAGAGTTCTTAATGTGGCCTCTAGAGTGGCAATAGGTTTTTCTATGAATTGTAAAGATTACATTATTTGTGGACACACATGACATAGATGCAAACTTGGCATCGATATTGCCAAGATAAACATTCTCACCAAGTTCTATTAAGATAACATAAAGAATGTGACCTCTTAAGTGGTAATGGGCAAAAAGTGTACGTCACTAACCACACCCTGTTTCTCAGGTGAGATAGAAATGATTTTAGTGAGACTGAGCATACAGTGCTATAACGGTGTTTCTAACACTTTATGTAGTGGCTGATTTTTTGTCCCAATGGACCATGCATTCAACTTAGTCAAGTCATAACAGGAACAAATTATTAATAAAGGTTAGCTTCTAAAGAATTAAAAAGCTAAATGTTGACAATATATGACAAATTGACAAATTTAAAACGCATCACAACGAGCATGTTATGGTAAGCTATATAATATCCTAAACCGATGTCAGTGCGAGTGGAATAGAAGGTCCTGTTGAGTCTGACGAAGCATTATACATTTATAATTATAAACATTGTCCTCATTGTCAATTATTTCTGTAACCATAGCAACCACATATTGTCTGCCTTAAAAAAAAAGAAATAATATGCATTTTCACGATATGGCCGTCCATAAACATACTGAGTTCCATGGACCTAGCTTAAGTACTTTTTGAGTTATGGTAGGATCTAGATTGTTCCTAACAGACTGACTGTAAACAAAACACCTGTTACTATAACAATCATAATATTTGCCCGTTGAAAAAAGAAAAAATAGCATGCATATTCCCCATTTTACCAACTATACACATACACAGTTTCATCAACCTAGCTGGAGTACATTATGAGTTATCACAGGATCCAAATTGATTTGTAATTATTGCCTTTACCATAGCAACTACAATTTTGGTCTTACGAAAAAATTGAAATAGAGTGTAACTATATTCCTTATATGGCGCTCTATCCACATATCAAGTCTTATGAATTTAGCAAAAAGTACTTTTTGACTAATGGCACAAAGTCCATATTTGGACAATCAACCGGACGGACCAGATGTAGATCTAATGAGTCCCCTCCGCTTACACCAGTATGCGACTTATTGTTGGTACGAGCATAGGAGCAAAATTGCCATTTAATATACAATTTTACTTGGTCTTAAAGGGACTTGTTCAAAGATTTTGGCCATTTTGAAGTTTGTCATTAAATGCTTAAATTTGATACATTTAAACATCGTAACTGTACAGCTCCACTATAAAACAAACAAGAGTGCCAAACTGTCACAAGATACGCCCGTTTGAAGGTTTTGGACAACTTGATAGCTTTACCATTTGAGTTGCAAAATGATATATTTTTGAAAATTAAGCAGCACATATTTGAACTTGACCTAGATATCAATTAGACACAACTTCTGACCAAATTTGGTAAAGACAGGATGAAAACTACTTCAATTAGAGAGCGGACACCATGCTAAATGCTTGAAATGCATTAAGTGACCTAGTTTTTGACCCAGCAAGACCCATATTTGTTCTTGACCTAGATATCATTTAGACTCAACTTCTGACCAAATTCAGTGAAGATCAGATGAAAACTACTTCAAGTAGAGAGCGGACACCATGCTAAACGCTTGAAATTCATTAAGTGACCTTGTGACCTATTTTTTGACCCGCCAAGACACATATTTGTTCTTGACCTAGATATCATTTAGACACAACTTCTGACCGAATTCGGTGAAGATCGGATGAAAAATACTTCAATTAGAGAGCGGACACCATGCTAAATCCTTGAAATGCACTAAGTGACCCAGTGACCTAGTTTTTAACCCAGCATGACCCATATTCGGACTTGACCTAGATATCAACTAGATGCAACTACTGACCAAGTTTGGTGAAGATCGGATGAATACAATTTGAATTAGAGTCCGGACAAAGTGGCGCCGTTGAAAATGCACTAATTGACCCTATGACCTAGTTTTTGACCCGGCATGACCCATATTCGAACTTGGCCTATATATCAACTAGATGCAACTGCTGACCAAGTTTGGTGAAGATCGGATGAATACAATTTGAAATAGAGTCCGGACAAAGTGGCCCCTTTGAAAATGCACTTATTGACCCTATGACCTAGTTTTTGACCCGGCATGACCCATATTCGAACTTGGCCTAGATATCAACTAGATGCAACTGCTGACCAAGTTTGGTGAAGATCGGATGAATACAATTTGAATTAGAGTCCGGACAAAGTGATGCCTTCCGCCCGCCGCCCGCCCGCCGCCCCGCCCGCCCGCCAAGGGGTTTCACATAATACGTCCCGTATTTTATACGGGCGTATAAAAAAGAATTTAAGAAACAAAAAAAAAAAGAAAAAAAATTCCCACTTTGGGGCTGGAACAACTGAAATTAGGATTAACAAGAGATGTGTTTGTCAGAAACACAATGCCCCCTACTGCGCCGCTTTGAATTTTATTATATTTTTTATTTTTTACCTTTGACCTTGATGGATGACCTTGACTTTGACCTTTCACCACTCAAAATGTGCAGCTCCATGAGATACACATGCATGCCAAATATCAAGTTGCTATCTTCAATATTGCAAAAGTTATAGCCAATGTTAAAGTTTTTTTACGGATGCACAGACTGACGGACTGACGGACAGTTCAACTGCTATATGCCACCCTACCGGGGGCATAAAAAGCTACCACTTTAACCACTCAGCCGAACGGCAGATAAATTACGTCATAAATTTTATACTTATATACTTTATATAAGTAATCCATGTTTATTTACAAAATATAATGAAAACAGAAACAATCCAAAATATTCAATCGCTTCGCGTTTGTAACGCTTTATTGTTTTATTAATTCCTCATGATGATCATTCATAAACGTAAATGTACTTTAGGTATTACTCTACCTCATAAATGTTATTTTGCTTCCTGATGTTTAGTGTTCTTTTCATATTGTAATGTGACACAAAAGGTTGAAATATGGCAAATTTGACAATCGGTGAACATGTTCCTTGAATTATCTCAGTATCAAAAAAATACCCTTCAATCTGTCAAAAATCCATTAGATACACATCATGAATGCACTACTGATGCGTGAATAAGCTCAAAACATGTCCAGAGGATAGCTTTAACATTTTTTATGCACCCCAAATTACATAATGATTGATCAATATTTTTATTTAAGTCAAATATTATTTAGTTATAATATGTAAGTGTTATTTAGTTTTAGTTTAAAGTTATATGTTAATACAACATGTTTTTATTTGCTAAGTTAAAATATAATTTAGTTTCAATTTAAAAGTAAAATAGTTACATTTGCAGTGCTGTTATTAAAGATTAATGCGGCCAGTTGTACATGATATTGTTAATAATACCCAGTCATCATAATTTCAAGCCATGAGCTTTAAGCAAACAATGACAGCTTATGTTACATAATGTTATCCCATAATACCCAAGCATTCTAAGCTAATTACAACTTTATATTCTTAAATTGATATTCTTGATTGCTAAATAAATATAAAGCCATTCACTATGGTCTAGACAACTGTTTAGAAATTTGATATAAAACTGAAGAATATTGAACATGAGAAATATATAGACTTTAGCCTTACTGTGTGACATTTAACTTTGTGATTTTCTCTGTGATATAAATTAACATCATTAAACGTTATAGGGAAACATTTATTATGATAAAACATTAATTTAATTTAATAATTTAAAACTGTGTGTCAGAACTGTGTTATAGACTTTTGTTATCATTTCAGTTAAAATACTTTGTGAAAATAAACACTAAAATAATCAACACTTAGTGAGTTGCCTTTGCATGTCTTTACCAACAACGTGGAACTGCGTTTCAAAACACTATCTCCGCAGCGGCATAATACATTTATTCAAACATTCATACAAGCAACTACACATAGCAAGGTACATTTTATACATAACAACAAAAAAATATACCCTCATTTACTTTTTTAACAAGTTGAAAGATATACAAATAAGATCCTATCAGCCTGATACATTTTTTCTGTGTATAGATGATCAATCATACAAATGACATACACATACTTTAAAGAACTGCTTACTTTCCTTTTATAAATACAACACAATTCTGCATTTTTAGGAGTAAATATTGAAAATTTAAATTACAAACTGTGTTCAGTATATTTGGTTCACAAGTCAATCTCTGCATATTAGGCAGATTACAAGTAATCATAGTCTCAAATAAATCTGAACATTTTCACTGGTCATGACAAGTGAATTCATACATCAAACTTATCCATTCTTTCATATCATTACAAGCAGTCTCCTACAATTGAGAACATCTATCCATTGTAGAGTTCTTCCATATACCCACAGCCTCTGTCAACATTTACCAAACATAGTTTTAAAAATCTGTTCAGTGTAATACATATTGCCTTTGAATAATTCTGGACCAAGATACCATCAAGCTCAAGCCATTCAATCAATCACAGAAATTTCATACACATCGTAAACACACGTCATAAAAAAGGCTTAAAAAAATTCCCAGCTAGAAAAACAAAAACAAAAGGATGCTGTAACTTAATAAGTACAATAGCAATATATGAAAAACGCTTGTCAATTTTTATCACCTTATGCGTTAAGACACTTGTCTTTGTATTTGCAAAATAGTACCTGTCATGTTCATACTCCCATACTTAAGAGGAGTGCTAGTTATTGATAATTTTTACTCTAAAAAAGAATCTTTTACAATACTTTAAAAGCATCCCCTTTAAACTAATATGGTATCATTAAAACCCAAAAATAGTTCATTTTGGAAATCAAAATAGTACCAATACAATATATGTCAACAGTCAGGAAAAAAGACCTTGTTGATAAGGACAAGACACTATGTGGAGCAACACCATAATAACACACTAATTGGCAATTAATTTGATCCATTGCCCAAACAAATATAAATCCTACATATGCAACAAACCTCTTCCTAAATATCTTAGCGGCTATCAACAGAAAATGTAGTATTTTATTTTAAAATAAGAAACACAAAAATGCCACAAAACCAAGTTTTCAGCGTTTTACTTGTTAATTGAACTAATAGAAATCCCAAGCTGGGTCTGCATATAAGCTACCAACACACACCATTTACAGCACAGTATCCCAATAAGAACTCAGTGGAAACCAGTTGTCTATCTCTATGCATTTAACTCTTTCAGTGCTGGAACCAAATTTTGAAGGCCTTTGCAAACAGTTTGGATCCAGATGAGACGCCACAGAACGTGGCGTCTCATCAGGATCCAAACTGTTTGCTATTCTTATAGTATTCTTTGAAAAAAATAGAAGAAAATGCTAATTTTAGAAATTCAGCAGACCACATTTTAGCAGACGACAAATTTCCCAGCATGCAAAGGGTTAAGCGAACTACACACACACACTTTTAGAGACAAGCTCCATGACAATACAAACTCAAGTTATTGAAACCTTCTGTTCTATCTTTAGTAACACTGATCATGAGCTTAAACCAACTCAACCCAAATGCAAAGTTATCCATATACAAGCTTGCAATATTGAATGTTTAATCAAGATTGCTAAATGAAAATTTCAGTTAATGAAAGGTAACTACCTTTTGGTTGCTTATTTTTTAGTAATCTTTACCTTGATCCAACAAGCCCTATGTCAACCCAAGCAATGTGTGCATGTAAGCTAGCTATACACAAAATGTGTATTAATTTCATCCAAACTTAAGCTATAGAAAAGAAACCTTTCGGCCATTATTAGTAACAGAAACCTTGACCTGACAACCTCCAAATAAATCCCAAGCTATATCATAGTGTAAGCTTTTATTTTAAAAGATTCATTAAGATTGATCATTGTAAACTAAGCGTATTTAACAGAAACAAAAGTTTAACACCGCATGAATGGACGACCACCCACCTACCCGCCAGACCCCTATCTTAAAACCAGGATTTACAACTAGTTTGAAAACCTGTTTGAAACTCCTTTCAGACATCTGCATTAAATGATTGTTTAACAATCATAGATCTTTTTTCCTACGCACACTCGCACATTAAAATATTTTGTTTATAAACAATAACGTGGTAAAAAAATCACTTCCCAGGTGAGAAAATATCAGAAGTAGTACAAGTAGAATTAGTAAAATAAAATACATTATGCTTTTGCAAACTTTTGATGACAGTATTTTAGCTTGCATGTGTCACTAAAGTCTGCTGTTTTTGTTAGTCAATACTTGTGAGCATTTAATTAAGGCAATTCATAATAGCAAATCAATGTGTATACTTTGAAAACTTGAATATGTATTGCTTTAATTTGGTTGTATATTTAGCAGAAGTACCATGAATATTTATAATAATATTAATATTGAAACTAATATTACAATCTGTAGTGATTAAGCAAAGTGTATTGCAGCTGTTGTACCAAACAAAGTTTTGGGACAAACTGTTGAATTCCAAAAAAATAATGCAACTTAATTATATACACATGTCTAACTATAAATACAAAAGTTATATTTTTTGGAAGTCTTGTTAACATATAACATTATAACAATAATAAAATGTACACAAATAATGTATATCAACTGACATTAAACTGTTTTCACAACAAAACCATATATATAATCCCAGCGGTGTGTTTAAGTTACTTAAAATGGACAATATAGAGTGGATATGCTTGTGTATCACTAAATATAATAAACATCACTGGATTTTGTAGATTATTTGTTGCTGAGTCATATAATGCGTTTTTTCCACCAGAAGGTTTAGGTGGCGGTACTCGCATTCCACGCTGACCCAATATGAATTCCCCTGTCAGAACTCCACAGTAGTACATCCGTTTAACACCATTCAGATCTGGTCTGGAGTATGTATCTTGTGCAGAATAATCTGCTCTGACCGCGAAGTAGACTCCGTCACCGAATACAACCGCTGTAAGTCATGACATTAACTGTAGTGAATCGGGTTATTGCTCGGTATTTCTTTCATAAATCGTTAAGAGACATCTCCATAATCTGGGTTCTTTTTTCAACATCGCTTTGATATTGCAACTAAAATGAATGCATTAACCAAGGAACTTTTCTGTAATCTATTCATAGCCTATTAAATTCTTTCAATTAGGACATTTATAAAATACTCAAATAGGATCCCTGACTAAACATTTATATAATGATCAAAGTCAATATAAAGCTGCATTATTTGACCATTGAACTTTGATAGGGGCATTGACACTATGATTTTTAGCAGTTTTTTTAAACTGCATGATACCTAATGAAGAAACATTATGGACAATCTCTTTTATTGCGGTATTTAAATATGTGTTACATCAACTTTTCAGCTGGGGACATATGTATTGTGGGTGTAACCCCATGTAAATACACTGATTATTTGTACCAAGACATGACCTTTACTTTCGAGATGGGCTTAATGTGGACATGACGTTAAAACACTGTGACCATTTGAGTCAAATTAGTTTTACTTTCGTTATTTAATCAATTTTTTATAAAAAAATTGCATATTTTTTTAATGGAATTCAACATAAATTGATTGATGTTACAATCCGAGCATTCACATGTTTGACCATGCGCCTGTAATTGTAACCTTGACCATAAGAACACAAATGTTAAGCCTTACAGGTATGTTTTATAATCATGTATCGGATTGGACAGCTATTCCTTACTAACAAGATGTATATTTTACAACCACATGCGTTGGTACATAATCAAACAAGAGATGTGTTTGTCATAAACACAATGCCCCCTACTGCCCCGCTTTGAAGCCATATATTTGACCTTTGACCTTGAAGGATGACCTTGACCTTTCACCACTCAAAATGTGCAGCTCCATGAGATACACATGCATGCCAAATATCAAGTTGCTACCTTCAATATTGCAAGTTATCGCAAAACTTTAACCAAGGTTAAAAAAGTTTTGGGACAGAATGACAGAGTGACAGAATGACAGACAGACAGGCCAAAAACAATATACCCCCAATCATTCGATCCGGGGGCAATACTACACAGCCATAAGACACACATCTCAGACTGTCAAACCATGGTGCGTGGCTTATTTTAGCTCATAATTTGAATACTTTTTATATACAACCATTTTACAATGTCTCATGCTAAATTTGATACCTCCAGGGTTTACAGTTGCAAAGATGTTTACTGTCCATCAGCCATATCTAGTGAAACCATATGACATCAATTGTGTCAAAATTTCAATCTTTGCTACATAACCAGAATGTTTGGGGAGGACATTAGAAGATATAATGAACACACAAAATGGCCCTGTGAAACTCAACAGAGAACTGTCACCCGACTGGAATTTACATCCCAAATTCATGGCGATTTTTAATCATAGTTGAATATCTAAACAAATCTTAATAGATGACTTTTTTTAGAGTAAATAAAAAAATTCAAAAAGCTTTTTTAAACTGACTGTGAAGTGGACTTTGCAGACGATCACTAAAGAATATATGACCTATCAAATATGAAACTAAATATGAGTCTGACAATTTACAACATTTTATAAAGCATTTGCTGTCTTAGTCTAAAATGACCATGATACCTCCAGCGATAGGTCGCTGCTAGGCAAAGTTTGCACATGGGCATATTTTAAGTAATATTTGTAAAAGAACATCATACATGACATGGGCTATGTGATTTTTTATAATCAGTTTGCAATTTAAGTCTATATTTATAACTGGATCACTTGAGTATGGTCAGTTTTAACCATATGGACAAATGTAAACAATCTATGAAGAGGATCACTTAGGAATGTGATACACAAATTATATCAATCACCTCCCTGCTTGTTAGATAATTTAACATTCATCTTGCTCTTTGATTCTTTATAAATCATGTGCCCAAAGACCTTGGCAAGGTATGACCCCAGAGATATAATTTAAATTAGCTTTGTGTAGGACTAAGATAGAACTGTACAAACCAAACAAGAAACAAGGAAACTGAAACACTGCATAACCAGTCTTATAAATTTACATTATTCAAAATAAATGTGCAGCCTGCATATAAGCTACCTTCACACACATTTTCATATCTATACATACATTCAAACTCAAGTTAATAATCAGAAAGGTTATTTTTCAATATTCTTTGTTACAGTGGCCTTGACCTTAACTACGCACACAATTTCAGTACAATATCTTTATACAAAACTAAGAAATGAATGGAAAGCTGTTTACCTTTACCGAACAAAAATGAAATACAATCCTAAACTAGGTTTCACATGTTGCATGCTGTTTTGCTATTTTTTGTAACAGTGCTTTTGTCCTAGACCCACGATGTTCACAAAATCAACCACATACTAAGTTGGCAGTTTCATGATCCTAGGCGTAAGCATTCTTGAGTTATCATCCGGAAACCATTTTTACTGTTTCGAGTCACTGTGATCTTTGACCTAGTGACCTGAAAATCAATAGGGGTCACCTGCCAGTCATGATCTTTGTACCTAAGAAGTTTCATGATCCTAGGTCTTAGCATTCTTGAGTTATCATCCGGAAACCATTTTACTATTTCGAGTCACTGTGACCTTGACCTTTGACCTAGTGACCTGAAAATCAGTAGGGGTCATCTGCCAGTCATGATCAATGTACATATGAAGTTTCATGATCCTAGCCCTAAGCGTTATGGAGTTATCATCCAGAAACCATCTGGTGGACGGACGGACCGACCGACAGACAGACCGACCGACATGTGCAAAACAATATACCCCCTCTTCTTCGAAGGGGGGCATAAAAATATGAAGAACTTTTTAAGTTATCACAGGATCCAGAAAACCACCATTTTCAGCAGTATTTCTAGTCTATTTTTTGCCATATCAACCAGAATTGTTGACGTAGGAATAAAATGAAATGATGTGCATAATGTCCATATTGCCATCTATCCATGTTTCAAGTTTCATGAAAAAATATTAAGAACTTTTAATGTTATCGCAGGATCCAAAAAAGTGTGACAGACTCACAGACAGACAGACACACAGAGCGAAAACCATAAGTCCCCTCCGGTGAAACCGGTAGGGGACAAAAAGCTCTTAATAAGACAACAATAGAATGTTAAATATCAAATATGATTTTTTCAAAATTCTACTTAAATCTTAGTTATTTAACTTAGTTATTTGTTCAGCTGCAAAAAATTACTTTTTAAACATTTTTTAAAGTTCTGTAAATCTCTAAAGCGGTTAAGGAGTAGTTATTCCAATGAAAATTAAAGCCGGATGTGTCGATGTAGCTCATTTGAAAACATATTTTATGGTTAGTGTGAAGGAACTGTAATAACAACACAGAACAATATATCAAAGATAAACGGTGTTTATGTTCTGGCAGTCAAGTGGCAAATGCACGGTTACTTGCGCATGTCACTGCTGCGAACCCGTCATGCTTATAATAGGTTGATTTAAACTGCTTAGGTTGTTAGATGAACAGTAGTAAATGTTTTGAAAGAGTAAATGTTAATAGTAAAATATATAGATATTGATTTCGTATGTTGAGATTTTGTAAAGAAATAAGGATTTGTTATAAATTCACTCTATGACAGATGCATGGCCAGATAATTGAAAACAGATGAAAATGGGAGATGCAAAAAGCTCCATATTGATACTTAGGGCTAAGCTCAGATCAGTTAAAACGCAGACTAATTATGTTGCTTAATGTACAAAAATTCCATATAAACCACATTATTTCTAAGTTAAGTGCAATAGGTTGATTGGATCATATTTGACTAAATTAACAAGAAAAACATTTTACAAATGATGAAACACGTTCTGTATTCCATAGATAACTCTGTAAATCAGGTGACCATGTGCCTTAACTGGGCATATGAATTATTATGCAGAAAACCAAACTTAACCATTCTTTCACATCTAATAAAAATACTCAAACAAGGTACAATCAGTGGACAAAATAAAAGCATGAAATCACTGCCACAAAATGGAAGATGCCATTTCTTAAAATAAAACCTTTTTTTTTCATTATAAAATGTAAACTGATGCAAAACTATATCCACCTAAGTTGTAAGTATGAATACATACCGTTCTTTCCACAGTAGCTACGATTGAAACCATGCGCATTGACGCTATCCACTGTGTCGGCAGAGGTACCGTGCCAGAGGAAACGTTCGTTTGTTGTTCCCGGAGGATTCTGCCCTTCTAGTTGCTTCTTCTTTGCAGCGTACTGTTGCCATAGAGACTTGTTCTGGACCATTTCAATCTGAACAGAAATGTTAAACAAACAACCTTTGTAACATAGGTCACTTATGCTTTTGTTTTGAGAACCAGACAACCCTTATTTATATCAATAACAATAAATAAATTAATATATATATATTAGTTTCTCATGAAGTCCATTCATCTCAGCAGTATGAAGTTTGGTTTTGTTAACATTCACCACACGTCACATCTAAGGTGTGAAAACTTATTTGGAAAAAACATAACATTACATGTTGTATCAGTGTGCTTACCAATTTCTGTCAATATATCTTATGTTCTTTTTGAGTAAATTAAGTATACAGTGTAATTTAACTTTAAGTTTTAGTAACAAGTCATCAGAAACATGACCACTGCAGACATTTAAGAGTCATGTATAATCCTGTCATCACTTTTAATATGTGTACACATGCATTAAGTTTTGTGATCATATATCATGTACTTTTTGAGTTAGTCCAGATGTTTGGGACAATAAAATGATGGATGATTGCAGGACAAAACAAGAGCACCCTTGCGGGTGCAGACCGCTCATCTATTTTTCTTTTAAAGGTGAAGGGACCTATCTCAATACTTCAATCACAAAGGAGGGAGGGGGTGGGGTGGAGAGGGGTGTATAGTGTGGGTGTGTGGTCATTTATTACATTATCTTCAAAAAGTGAAAAAAAAATGAAAAAAAAATTGAGGGGGGGGGGGGGTATTCTTGGGTGGGATGGTTGGACGGTATTTAAAAAAATAATAAATAAATAAAAATATTTTTGTTTTTTAACCATGTTTCCAAAAAAAAAATAATTTGTGGGGGGGGGAGTGGGGGCAGGTGGGGGGTGCTGGTGGGGGTACAGTGTGAGGGTGTAGTCATTTATTAGATGATCTTTATAAAAAAATGAAAAAAACAACATTTTTAGGGGGGGGGATTCTGGGGTGGGGGGGGGGTGCGTGGGGGATGGTTTGGGTGGAGTCTATTGTGGTATGTCAGGTAAGAGTTGTTATGTCAAAGTATCAATCAGATCTAATCATAAATAAAGAAGTTATGGCAATTTTGGCAAAATTTAATAATTTGACCTTGATAGTCAAGGTCATTCAAAGGTCAGGGTAAAATTCAACTTGCCAGGTACAGTACCCTCATGTTAGCAAGAAAGTATTTGAAGTTTTAAAGCAATAGTCTTGATACTTTAGAAGTAAAGTGGATCTAAACACAAAATTTAACCATATATTCAAAGTTACTAAGTAAAACAAGAAACCGTCGGAGACGGGTGATGCTCCCCAAAGGTTTTTTTTGTCACAATATTGCACTATATATTCAGATAAAAGGAAACATCTAGTAGTTGGGGGGACAAGAATTGCACTATATGTACAGTTAATGGAAAATTTCAAAGGGCCATAACTCTGTGAAAAATCATCCTTCCAGAACCGGCTGATAATATGCACATCTCCTCTTGGTAGTGAAGCTTACCATAAAGTTTAATTGAATTCCGGTCATTAATTGCTGAGAAATAGCCCGTACAAAAATTGTGCACGGACGGACGGACACATGGACACACGCACGGACAGACGAAGCGGCGACTATATGCTCCCCCCATAAAAAGGGCCATAATTCCTTCAAAATGACGACCAGAGTTATGCAACTTGTCCTATACTGTCCCCTAATAAAAGTTTGCGAGTGTTTCAAGTATGAAAGCAATATCTATGATACTTTAGGGGTAATGTGGACCAAAACACAAAACTTAATCAAATTTTCAATTTCTAAGTATAAAGGGCCCATAATTCTGTCAAAATGCCAGTCTGAGTTACATAACATTGCCTGCACAGTCCCATTAAGATAGTTAGTAAGTGTTGCAAGTATGAAAGCAATAGCTTTGATACTTTAGGAATAAAGTGGACCTAATCAAAAAACTTAACCGAATTTTCAATTTTCTAAGTATAAAAAGGGCACATAATTCTGTCAAAATGCCAGTCAGAGTTACATAACTTTGCCTGCACAGTCCCCTTATGATAGTAAGTGTTGCAAGTATGAAAGCAATAGCTTTGATACTTAAGGAATAAAATGGACCTAAACACAAAACTTAACCAAATTTTCAATTTTCTAAGTATAAAAAGGGCACATAATTCTGTCAAAATGCATGCCAGAGTTATCTAACTTTGCCTGCCCAGTCCCCTCATGATAGTAAGTAAGTGTACCAAGTTTAGATGCAATAGCGTTGATACTTTCTGAGAAAAGTGGACCTAAACACAAAACTTAACCGGACGCTGACGCCGACGACAACGCCAAGGTGATGACAATAGCTCATAATTAAAAAAAAAAAATAGATGAGCTAAAAATGGCATTCCGAAAGCGAATTGTGTATTACAAATTTTATTTTCAAATCTTGTGTACTTTTTTATGATTGCAATCAGTATTGTTCTAGTTTCAATAACCTGACATTTGACCTTTGTTGGAACAAAACAGATGCACATATTGTCCTGTAAGAATACCAAGTTTGATCCATGTATCCAGTGTTTTGGACTCAAACTTATGTACCAATTTTTGATAATAGGATTTTTGATAAACAGATGCAACACTTACTCTCAGCTCAAAAAGCTTAAAAACAAGCATTTATGAATTTTTTTGTCAATGTTCTACTGAAAATAACCCTCAGGCCTGTAAACTCATTTCATAAGGAGCAATTTATTCAAGTTTAAATGTTGCATGTTGATAAGGTAAGATTACAAAGTAAACTATTGACAGACATCCATAGTAAATCAAGTATACCCCTCTACTTGGCTGCGCGGGTGTAATAAATTTAGAGTATATGATGTAACACATTTATAACGTTTCATAACATAGTCATAAAACAGCCATGGGTACATTTCTTGTTGCCTAATCCATACCAATACAAATCCTTCACAGGAAACGCACACTACAAAATTACTTTTATGATATGCTAAGCCACTTTCGATATATACATAATTCAGAACCGCTTACAATGAATATTGTTATACATATACTACTACCTTTTGGATAGCAAAATTGGCACCAGCCGTCGCTGCGAAGGTAGTTGATATTGTTACGTATCTAGGGTCAGTGGTCAGTAGGGTATGCACCAAGTAATTTCCTTTCATTTCCTTCCAATCTGATGGTATTTCATTCAATTTGTCTATGAAAGAAATATAATGCTTAATGAAAATAATGTACAACAAGACATGTATTTGTGATACCCAATGCCCCCTACTGGCTTTGAAGATGCACAGCAGCAATTTTAGAGAAAATTGTTAAAGTCCAAGGCTCGTTACCTCACCAAAAATCAATGGACCTGAACAAAACTCACACTTCATATGTAAGTCATGTAGTTAGACTCCCACACCAAAAATCAGCTGAATATCTGAAACCATTTTGTAAAACTACTCCAGAAAACGGTTATTATAGAGAAATTGTCTAAGTCAAAGGCCCATGACTTCGCCAAAAATCAATGGACCTGAACAAAACTCACACTTAATCTGTAAGTCATGTAGGTAGATTCACACATCAAATATCAGGTCAATATCTTAAAGCGAATAGGAAAAAAGTGGAAAATGGAGTGCCGGACGGACAGACAGACAAGAAGATAAATGGACAGCCCCTACCTGGGGCATATAAATATTTTCTGAATTAAATAGTTTTAACTATTTCCCCCAAAAAAGTATTATCTGTAAATCTATAGGTTCTCAAAGAATGGGTTGGTGAATATGGTCATGGTTCCACAATCAATTCACATGTAAATCATCAGTGGCATTTGAAGGGGTTTATAGATCTTTTGGAAACTTTTAACCATACCTTGAATCAAATCCTTTCGAACAATCTTTGTTTTTTTGTTGTCATCCGTTTCATCCTTCTCATATTCTTGCAATGTATTGAAATCAACGACAACATCCATACTGTCTTCCCTGAAATTATCAAATAAACTAACTTTGTTGCCATGTAAAATATAACAATATTAACCCTTTCCCCATCAGAAGCAAAGTGAAAATGACTATTTTCAAACAGCATAAAACCAGAACAGCCTTCCCGTAACAGTCTGTTCAGGTTTTATGCTGTTTGCTGCTCACAAGTATCTAACTGTTGGAAATGAAGTCTTTAAAATTTAATTTAGTAAGAAAGGTCTTATAAATTAAAATTAACTTTCTATGGGACTACAAATGCATCAAAATACATATCTAAGTGGTAAAGGGTTACATATGCATGTATTTGAACTGAAAGACAAACATGCACCCACTTTCTGCTTGTTGTCAAACCTAACAGTGCCATTGTAGTGCCTAAAATACACCTGGATTCCGCTTTGTAGGACTGCAAATGCAGTTCAGTTTTAAGAAGAGGTTTCCCAACAATGCAAGCTTCATACCTTCATTTAAATTGAAAAATAACTCTGAGACCCCAAGGACTTTAACTGTTCTGAGCAGGAAGCATTCACAAGGTTATACAATAGACTTATCTAATCTCATGATAAAACTCAGGCAAATTTTCAACAGCACCAATACACACACCCGGTTTATCAAGATCAGGCAATACATGGGACCTTCCTCATGGCAGCCATGTTTTTTTGAAGGACAGTAACCATATTTCACTTGGCAAAGGAATCACTTCAACACATTTTCAGAGCAAGTTTATTGATGATTGTGCAAACATACATCATTTCTTTAATGTTCACAGGCTTTTTCTATTATTTTACTGAGTGACCTTGTTTCACACCATACAACCCATTTTTAAATTCATATGAGATACCATTGGGAGAAATGTTCTGACAAAGTTTCATGAAGGTTGAGTAATTAAATGTGGCATCTAGAGAATGCGCAAACGGTTTCTTTATTTGACCCAGTGAAAAAGGCACTGACCCCAAATGACCCAGCTTTGAACTTGGCAAAGATATCATTTCCACAAATCTTCTTAACAAGTTTCATGAAAATTGGGAAATAAATGTTGCATAATGATAGTTTTCATGGGCTTTTTCTTAAATTTGACATAGTTACCTAGATTTTGACCCCACATGACCCAGTTTTAAACACAGGCAAGACCTTGCTTTGAAAATTGGGAGAAATTGTCTGAAACCTAGGTTTTGACCCTACATGACCCAGTTTTGAATTTATTCGAAATATCATTGGGATAAACACTCTGACCAAGTTTCATGACATTTATAAAATAAATTTTACCTCTACGATATTCGCCTCCATCTTCAATAATTTTAACTAGTTGCCTAGTTTTTAAAGCCTAATGACCCATTTTTAAACTCAACCGAGATATCACTGGGACAAATGTCCAGATTTCAAGATGAAATGGCAATTAATGTTGCTTCTGTAGTAGTAACCTAGTTTTTTATCCCTTGTGACCCAGTTTTAAGCTTGATCAATTTATCATTAGGACAAATCTTCTGAGCAAGTTTCATGGATATCTGACAACAAATGTGACCTCTGGAGTGTTCAAAGGCTTTTTCTTTAATTTGACCTAGTGACCTAGATTTCATGCCCAGGGACCCAGTTTTGAAATGGGCTTCATTAAAATACGGTTAATTTTTATGTCAAATCAGCTACATTTCAGTTATGTGATCAGATATATCCCATTTGAATCTTTATTAAAATCAGAGTAACTTGCTTGCCCTTGATGTGCTTTGTCAATGTACTGGTTGATTGAACACATAGAAATTGGGCAAAAAAACTATTTGAAAAAGCAATCGACCAAAACAATGACATTGACCTAACATGGGAGTGGAATGATAAGCCAATATGTTCTAAATATGCTGTACATAAGGTTTAAAATTCAGATCATGAGTGTCTGAGATCTCAAACACAAACAAATTATCATTATTCCAATACCAATTACACACGAAAATCACTGATGCCGAATGATATCACGATATGGGAATGTCCATCCGATAAGAATATTGTTAAGAAATAGTTATCCGATAAGAATCATCAGCTCATGAAATCTTGCACTGATATGTAAAATTTCATTAGAAAATCATTTATTAATAATCAAAGGACAATAAATTATTACTCCCTGAAAAATCATTCGCGCTGAATGACTCGACAAAGAGAGCATTCACAACCTTTTGGGTTACTGCATATAAATTCCCATCAAAATCAGATCAATAGTGTTTGAGATCTTGTGTGGAAACAAACTAATATAAAAGGGGCAATAACTCCCTGAAAGCTCACTGAGCAAGGACGACCTGACAATATGCACATGTCCACCCGTAACAATACTGCGGGTATTGAGTATAAGAGTAGAACTACCTAAAAATATACACATGTCCACCCAGGGATGCAGCATATAAAAGTTTCATAAAACTTGGATCATTAGTGTTCGAGATCAAACGAGAAAGGAAATTCTTATTCAAAGGGTGATAACTCCCAGAAAAATCAATAGTGAAGAACAACCATATTTCCATTACCACCCTAAACTGAAAGTGCATATAAAGTTTTATCAAATCTGATCATTACTTCCTGATTTCTCATTCAGAAACAACAAAAGGTCAATTATAAAATGACTCATGGTAATAATTACTGCAAATCATTTGACCGGAATGAGCTGTTAATATCCGCCTGTCCACCAATACAGATCTTGCACATCAAGTTTCATTAGATTAAGCTTATAAGTGTCATGAGATCTCAAGTGGGAAGAAAGTGTGATGGAATAAAAGGGCAGTAGGACAGACAGAACAAAATCAAGTAAGAGGGAAACAATTATGGAGAAAATTCACTTCAAATAAGAATTCCAAAAGATAATACAGCAACTTTACACCCCCCTTTTTTCAGCCTATAAATTCCTGATCAGTTATACATCTCATAAAGAAGCTGTAAATCAAGGTGTAATATGTTTAATTATATAGCTTAAATGCACAATTTGCATAACAGTAATAACAAGCGTCTTATAAAAACCAACAAAATGAAAATGATAATTGTTAATTTAACTAAAGTCATCGCTATGCTGTTAAAAGCATGTACGTGAATCTATTACATGCATGCTTCTAAGGCTCTAAGGTCATATTAGTAGAAACAGAACAAACCCCATGCAACGGACAGACACAAAGACAGACAGATAAGACAAATTGAGAGATATTTCTTAAGAGCAAGTTTGGACTTGGCCTAGATAATGTTCGTATAAACATTCTAAACAAGTTTCAAAAAGATTTTATCATAAATGTGGCTTCTAAAATTAAACAAGGAGGCTCTAAGCTTTTACCTTTTCACCTAATATTCAACAAAATTCCAACTTTGGGTCAATATTGGCAATATAAACATTCTGATCCAAACTGAGCCAAAACTGTAGCTTTTAGAGTAGCATCAAGCTTATTTTTGACAATGCACCACATGATACACACCAATTCACAATTAACATAGATTGAATATAAAAGGTTGACTTGAATTTAAAGGACAACAAGATGTGTTTGTGAAACACAATGACCCCCTATATGACGTTTGACCTTGAAGGATGACCTTGACCTTGACCCTTCACCACTCAAAATGTGCAGCTCCATGAGATACACATGCATTTCAAATATAAAATTGCTAGCTTCAATATTGCAGAAGTGACATTACATGAGCAATTTTGACCCATATATTTAACCTTGAAGGATGACCTTGACCTTTCACCACTCAAAATGTGCAGCTCCATGAGATACACATGCATGCCAAATATCAAGTTGCTATCTTCAATATTGCAAAAGTATTCATAAAATAAGCGATTTGGGCCACATATATTTGACCTCTGACCTTGAAGGATGACCTTGACCTTTCATCACTCAAAATGTGCAGCTCCATGAGATACACATGCATGCCAAATATCAAGTTTCTATCTTCAATACTGCAAACGTATTCATAAAATGAGCGATTTTGGCCACATATATTTGACCTCTGACCTTGAAGGATGACCTTGACCTTTCACCACTCAAAATGTGCAGCTCCATGAGATACACATGCATGCCAAATATCAAGTGGCTATATTCAATATAGCAAAAGTTATTGCAAAATGTTAAAGTTGGCGCAAACAGACCAACCAACCAACCAACAGACCAACCAACAGACAGGGCAAAAACAATATGTCCCCCACTACTATAGTGGGGGACATAAAAAACCAACCAACACAAAGACTCCAAACTTCGTGAGGGTGTATATACCACCAGTACTCGAAGACCACACAGTAACACCACAAAAACCCCAAAATTGCGAAACCATCTCATACAACTGCACACAATGTAGATGGTAATAATACTTACTTATACTCAAATATGCTGGCTTGATTCTTGAATGCCTTTTCTATTTTGTAGTTGAGATTGAGCTCATAAGCAATTAGTTCATCACCTTCATCTATGTAGTACCACTGCACAACGTCTTTCAAGATCATGGCTGCCTGTTTGTCATTTTCAATCTGTATTGCATCCTTTACTATTCTATAAAACACAGATACTTGTCTAATTTGCATTAGAAACAGCACAAAAAAATTTGATTGTGTTCACCAAACGTTATACAAATGAACAGATATCAAAGTCCAGAATGCATTGGTGGAAAGTTACCACGTAATTAAATAAATGGCGATTTCACTTTTGACAAAACATATATGACAAGTCATAAAGGTCTGATGAGACAAAGAAATTTAACTTGATAAAAAGGAAATGAGCAAGTTGATTTGACATGCAATAGGCCCATTTGATTAAAACAATTATAAAACAAGAGCACCAACTTTCGGGTGCAGACCGCTCATCTATTTTTCTTTTTAAAGGTGCAGGGACCTATCTCAATTTCAATGACAAAGGAGGGAGGGGTGGAGTGGAGAGGGGTGTATAGTGTGGGGGTGTGGTCATTTATTACATTATCTTCCAAAAATGCAAAAAAACATGCAAAAAAAAAATAATTTTTTTTTGGGGGGGAGGGGGATTCTTGGGTGGGATGGTTCGACGGTATTTAAAAAATAAAATAATAAATATAAATATTTGTGTTTTTTTAACCATGTTTGAAAAAAAAACAAGAGATGTGTTTGTCAGAAACACAATGCCCTCTATTGTGCCGCTTTGAAAAAAAATTTTGTTTGTTTTTTTTACCTTTGACCTTGAAGGATGACCTTGACCTTGAACTTCCACCACTCAAAATGTGCAGCTTTATGAGAACGCCGCTTTGAAATATTTTTTTTTGACCTTTGTCCTTGAAGGATGACCTTGAACTTGAACTTCCACCACTCAAAATGTTTAGCTTCATGAGAACGCCGCTTTGATTTTTTTTTATTTTATTGTTTGACCTTGAAGGATGACCTTGACCTTGAACTTCCACCACTCAAAATGTGCAGCTTCATGATAACGCCGCTTTGAATTTTTATATATTTTTTTTTTACCTTTGACCTTGAAGGATGACCTTGACCTTGAAGGATGACCTTGACCTTGAACTTCAACCACTCAAAATGTGCAGCTTCATGATAACGCCGCTTTGAAATTATTTTTTTTTACCTTTGACCTTGAAGGATGACCTTGACCTTGAAGAATGACCTTGCCCTTGAACTTCCACCACTCAAAATGTGCAGCTTCATGAGAACGCCCCTTTGAATTATTTTTTTTTACCTTTAACCGTGAAGGATGACCTTGGCCTTGAAGGATGACCTTGACCTTGAACTTCCACCACTCAAAATGTGCAGCTTCATGAGAATGCCGCTTAGAAATTATTATTTTTTTGACCTTGAAGAATAACCTTGACCTTGAACTTCCACCACTCAAAATGTGCAGCTTCATGAGATACACATGCATGCCAAATATCAAGTTGCTATCTTCAATATTAAAAAAGTTATGGCCAACATTAAAGTTTTCGACAGACAGACGCCATATATTTGACATTTGGCCTTGACGGATGACCTTGACCTTCACCTTTCACCACTCAAAATGTTCAGCTCCATGAGATACACATGCATGCCAAATATCAAGTTGCTATCTTCAATATTGAAAAAGTTATTGCCAATGTTAAAGTTTTCGGACGGACAGACACCATAAATTTGACATTTGACCTTAAAGGATGACCTTCACCTTTCACCACTCAAAATGTGCAGCTCCATGAGATACACATGTACGCCAAATATCAAGTTGCTATCTTCAAAAGTGAAAATGTTATGGCCAATGTTAAAGTTTTTTTCGGACAGACGGACAGACTGACTGACACACTGACGGACAGTTAAACTGCTATATGCCACCCTACCGGGGGCATAAAAATTATTTTTCTGGGTTGGGGGGGTATAGTGTGAATTGGGGGGGGGTGATTGAGGGGGGATTCGGGGGGGGGGGGGGGGGGGATTCGGGGGGGGGGTGCGTGGGTGATGGTTTGGGTGGAGTCTGTTGTATCAAAATATCAATCGAATCTAATCATAAATAAAGAAGTAATGGCAATTTTAGCAAAATTTAATAATTTGACCTTGAGAGTCAAGGTCATTCAAAGGTCAAGGTAAAATTCAAATTGCCAGGTACAGTACCCTCATGTTAGCATGAAAGTATTTGAAGTTTAAAAGCAATAGCCTTGATACTTTAGAAGTAAAGTGGATCTAAACACAAAATGTAACCATATATTCAAAGTTACTAAGTCAAAAAAGGGCCATAATTCCGTAAAAATGACAACCAGAGTTATGCAACTTGCCCTTACTGTCCCCTTATGATAGTTTGCGAGTGTTCCAAGTATGAAAGTAATATCTATGATACTTTAGGGGTAAAGTGGACCAAAACACAAAACTTAACCAAATTTTCAAGTATAAAGGGCCCATAATTCCGTCAAAATGCCAGTCAGAGTTACATAACTTTGCCTGCACAGTCCCCTTACAATAGTTAGTAAGTGTTTCAAGTATGAAAGCAATAGCTTTGATACTTTAGGAAAAAAGTGGACCTTAACACAAAACTTAACCAAATTTTCAATTTTCTAAGTATAAAAAGGGCACATAATTCTGTCAAAATGCCAGTCAGAGTTACATAACTTTGCCTGCACAGTCCCCTTATGATAGTTAGTAAGTGTTGCAAGTATGAAAGCAATAGCTTTGAAACTTTAGGAATAAAATGGACCTAAACACAAAACTTAACCAAAATTTTTAATTTTCTAAGTATAAAAAGGGCACATAATTCTGTCAAAATGCAAGCCAGAGTTATCTAACTTTGCCTGCCCAGTCCCCTCATGATAGTTAGTAAGTGTACCAAGTTTGAATGCAATAGCATTGATACTTTATGAGAAAAGTGGACCTAAACGCAAAACTTAACCGGACGCCGACGCCGACACCGACGCCAAGGTGATGACAATAGCTCATAATTATTTTTTTTAAAATAGATGAGCTAATGAACAAGAAGACTTACTTATTCATCAAAGAGCTGGCGTTGATTACATTTGCCATCATTCCAACAATTTCTACTCCATTGCTGCTGGGTCTATAGTCCACATTGTGTTTCTCTGCAATCCTTCTTAATGCATCTTCCTATAATACACATTTACAAGAGATGTTTGTTAAACATGTACGCCTCCCCACCCACCTACATGAAGCGTAGTGTAAATGTGCAATTGTTACAAGATATTTTCATATTGCATGCCCTATGACCTTGAACTTTGACCTGTCGATCTACAAATCGAGACAGGTCTTCTTCCTTCAAAACCAAGCAGCATAATTTATAATAATTTATATGATCCTAGGTCAAAGCATTCATTAGAAATTGTATGGGAACCGTTTTCACGTTACAAGTCTCTGTGACTTTGACCTGTTGACTTCAACATTGATAATACTCTTATGACTTTTAAGTTATGATCTTGGTCTTATTGATCTAAAAATCAACAAATCTCTTTCATTCCTCTTAAATCACTTGTCATACCAATTTGCATGATCATAGCTAAAAGCATTCTTTAAATAATGAGGAAACGTCTTCTTCTAATTCAATTTAACCATAATTCCAATTTGCATTATCGTAGGTCAGCATTCTTTAGATATCGCACAGAAACAAAATGGTTTACTTACAGACCAACCAACGGGTGCAAAGCAATATGCCATGTTTCTTTAAAGAGGTTCATTTTGTGAATACCATCAATAATGTTGATAAAAAAATATATATATGTAACCACTGATTACTTTTTTTTTTCATTTTCCCCCATATATTTATTTGAGGACTATAATTTTGTTTGGAAAAAATCTACGTTGGAAATACATTTATAACACAGAAAGAAAGTTGTTTTCTGTTTTGGTAAACAAGAGCTTGTCACAGTAGTGACCAATCCCTGCTGAAATGTGTTTGTTCTAGAGAGTACAATAATATTTGTAAAACATGGCAACAGTGTCATCTATTTATATTTCAAGGATCAATTAGTAATATAGTGTTGGAGTTATGCTGTAGAGAATAAAATATAATTATGGTAATGAAAAGGGAGGTAATTAAAAAAGAAGACTTTAAAGGGGCCTTTTCACAGATTTTGGCATGTATTGAAGCTTGTCATAAAATGCTTTATATTGATAAATTTGAACATTTGACCTAAAAATCTCCAGTAAAAAAACAACAAGAAAAAAAATAAAACAAGCAAATTCGTTGAATTGATATCCCCCACCAATACGCTTCTGGACACATAAGTGTTATTAACAGATGGTGTACAATGCCATTTGGCGTGAATCATCCTCTTATCCATATATATACTCATACCAAGTTTCAATGAAATCCGCCAAAGAACTTCCAAGATATGGCTCGGGACACAAAAGTGCTGGACGGACGGACTGAAAGACGGACGGACGGAAAGACGGACGGACAACGCCAAAACAATATCCCTCCGCCTTTGGCGGGGGATAATATAAAGAAAAAAAAAATAACCCTCAACTGGGCTCGAACCACTGACCCCTGGAGTAAAAAGTCTCTCGCTTAGACCGCTCGACCATCAGTGCTCATGCTATGAAGGGATGCAATCCTCGCACTTTCCCAAAATATAACGACAACAACAGAACTTTCCAAATAATTCAATCGTTTCGCGTTGCAACGCATTATAATTTTCAGGTTTTCAAATCGACAGAAGATGCATATAATGGATATTTTAGAGCAAGGTAAATGTTCAGTATAACTATTTCCTCACAACTAAAATGAAAATATGCGAATCTGAAACAACTTTTTTTAATCTTGTCAATTCACCAAAACGTGAAAAGGCCTCTTTAAACAGTATTGATCACTTGATCACTGTATTATTCCTTAAACTCGTCTATTCATTTTACAGTGAATACTTCAGAGTTCAAATTAAAATATTAGTGAAAATTTAGATAAAGGGAGATATTATAATTTGAAAAGCTAAAATATTTACTATGAAATTAAATTAAATATAATTTAAAACTACATGTATAATCAAAAAAATATATAAAAAAAATAAAAAATAATAAAGGTAGATAATTAAACAAGGGGGCCTGAAAGGCCCAAAGTCGCTCAACTGAGATAACAAGATATTATAGGAACAAATCTTCTGACCAAGTTTCATGAAGATTGGAAAATAAATGTGGCCTCTAGAGTGTTAACCAGGTTTTACTATAGCCATATAAGGAAAAATGCCCCGACCCCTGGTGACCATGTTTTTCAACCAACTTGCATCATTTTCGAACTCGTCCAAGATATTATTGGGATGAATCTTCTGACCAAGTTTCATGAAGATTGGAAATAAATGTGGCCTCTAGAGAGTAAACAAGATTTTACTATAGCCATATATAGCCATAAAAGGAAAAATGCCCGGCCCCATGGCAGCCATGTTTTCTAGCAAAGGTAACCATTTTTTAAATCATTCAAGATATCATTGAGACAAATCTTCTGAGCAAATTTCAAGAAGATTGGAAAATAAATGTAGCCTCTGGAGTGTTAACAAGGTTTTACTATAGCCATATAAGGAAAAATGCCCCGCCCCCTGGCGGCCATGTTTTTCAACAAACCGGCATCATTTTCATACTCGTCCAAGATATTATTGGGATGAATCTTCTAACCAAGTTCCATGAAGATCGGACAAAAAATGTGGCCTCTAGAGAGTTAACAAGATTTTACTATAGCCATATATAGCCATTTAAGGAAAAATGCCCCGCCCCTTGGCAGCCATGTTTTTCAAGCAAACGTTTCCATTTTTGAACTCATCCAAGATATCATTGAGACCAATCTACTGACCAAATTTCATAAAGATTGGACAATAATTGTGGCCTCTAGAGTGTTAACAAGGTTTTACTATAGCCATATAAGGAAAAATGCCCCACCCCCAGGCGGCCATGTTTTTCAACCAACTGGCATCATTTTCAAACTCGTCCAAGATATTATTGGGATGAATCTTCTGACCAAGTTTCATGAAGATCGGACAATAAATGTGGCCTCTAGAGAGTTAACAAGATTTACTATAGCCATATAAGGAAAAATGCCCCGCCCCTTGGCAGCCATGTTTTTCAAGCAAACGTTACCATTTTCAAACTCATCGAAGATATCATTAAGACCAATCTGCTGACCAAATTTCATGAAGATTGGACAATAAATGTGGCCTCTAGAGAGTTAAAAAGGCAAATGTTGACGCCGCACAACGCACGACGGACGACAGAAAAAAAAGCGATCACAAAAGCTCACCATGAGCACATTGTGCTCAGGTGAGCTAAAAACTATGGCTGAAAGAGTTATGGTTCATGTTCACTGCACTTCTCCTAGTTGCAATCTGTTTATATTTCTAGTTTCAAGTAAATCCCTTCAAAAGATTTAGAGTTATGCTCCGGACAAAAATTTACTTTGAAATTAAATAAAGGGAGATAATTCAAAAACTAAGGAAGATAGAGTTATGGTTCTTAGTCACTGCACTTCTCCTACTTGCCATCTGTTTATATTTCAAGTTTCAAGTAAATGATGGACCATATAGTAGATTTAGAGTTATGGCAAGTAGGAGAAGTGCAGTGACGAAGAACCATAACTCTATCTACCTTAGATTTTTAATTATCTCCCTTTATTTAATTTCAAAGTAAATTTTTGTACGAAGCATAAGTTATGCCATCTGTTAATATTTCAATTTTCAAGTAAATCCCTTCATTAGATTTAGAGTTATGCTCCGGACAAAAATTAACTTTGAAATTATATAAAGGGAGATAATTAAAAAACTAAGGTATGTAGAGTTATGGTTCTTGGTCACTGCACTTCTCCTAGTTGCCATCTTTTTATATTCTAAGTTTAAAGTAAATCTATTGAATTGATTTGGAGTTATGCTCTGGACAAAGTTTCGGACGGAATGCACATTTAACAAATATGATTAAACAATTAATACCTGTCGTTCATCCAACCGCTGTATAATTGAGTCAGTTAAACGAGTAGTTGAGACCTCTCCGTCAATCAAGGCATCTATCTTATCAATGGCTTGTTTTATGTCCGATACTTCCATAGCGTGAATAATAAGGCACACAGAATTTGCGTTAGTGGACGTGTTTCTTGGCTGTGCTCTTGCAGCAGTCATGGATGGTTTTCTGTTAGTACCTGAAATTATAATGTATAAAAGACAATGATATTTACATTAATAATTCTTATTTTATTTTAATTTGGCAAAATTTGAAAAACACAAGATCTGCCACATTGACAATTGAAGTATAAAATGGGACATAACTGAATAAATAATGCAATGACAGTTAATCCTTGCGGATATTAAAAGGCTGCACTTGACAAAACAACGCAAGGGTCATATTGAGCATGGATGCCCCTACACTCCAATTTGTTCTCAAAACTCCAATATGATCAAAAATCAAGCTGGCTCATAATTTTAACCCCTTAGTTTGACCTTTAATTTTGAAGTTGGCAGACAGGTGATAAATGCAAACTCTGTCGACTGCTTCATCGTGGTCATAAGTGGTAAGTGTTTTTAATTTGCATGATGTTTGACCATGTAACAGTCTTTAGCATGGCTTTAGAATTATTTGTATGATAAAATCAAAAATAAATTTAAACATATATCAGACATGAATAATGTGAAATGCTGAAATTATACTGAAATAATTTAAGTCTGTTCATACAACAACAAGTGGTATTATTTGAGTTAACAGGGTAAAGTAATAATTTGTGATTGCTTTTTCAAGAAGACAAGAGAGCCATGATTTCCCTTAAGCACTCACTTAAGGTCACAGACACTTAATTGACCTGGCGACAAAGTTTTTTTACCCTAATTGACTCAGATTAAAACATGGCCTTAATAAAGTATAAACAATTTGACCCAGTTTCATCAAGATATAGATTTGCATTTGTGACATAATATTAAGAAGTCCTTTAATACATAATTAAAATATAGATCAAACAAGCCCTATTTGTTGAAATTATATTTTTCTAGCTTTGACCTTAAAGTATGACAATCATTTAAAATCATTTGGTGTGAAACACTGTCTTATCTATGAAACATATGCATCGAGTTGTTTTCAAATACTTTAATAAATGAGGAAAATATATATCAAAGAAGCCATTTGTAAGCATTACAATATTATTTGACCTTTGACCTTAAAGTATAACCTTAACCTTGATTAATGTCTGGATTTTATGTGAAACACAGCGTCTGATAAAAAGTAACATTGTTGCGAAGTTATTTTGAAATCCTGAAATACATGAAGAAAACATAGCTTAAACAAACCCTAATTTAGTATTTAAATGCTATTTTTCTAACTTTGACCTTGATATATTATCTTGATCTTAGAACTAGCAATCTAGTTTCTGCAAATAACATATTGTCAAATATAGGTTAACATTTGTGCTAATTAGACATTTTACATTCCTTACATGCATGTCAAAGTTATTATTTATGGCTATATGTTAAACATTCCACCTTAAAATATGAAATATGAACTAAAAATAACCAAGTGCCATTGTGCCACAAATTGATAGACAAACGCTTACGATTTTTTTTTTGGGGGGGGGGGCAGGGTTTATAGTCAGCTTATAGTTTAGCAGGAGTTAAGCACAGAAGCTTGTCAATGTAATAATAAACAATGGTCATTAACTTCTTTAGAAAAAAAGCAACCATGATAAAACATAGACAATAAGCGCAGTAGCACTTGCAGATTATTATCTCTAAAAAATTTAATACAATTGCAAGCGCAATGTTTGAGAAGTTGCGCTGCGCACAAAAGCTTTTATATGTAAGTCTAATAAAAGGGATTTTTTTAAATAATGGGCAATTACCTCTAAATTAAAATAAAAACTAAATAGTTAAACCTTGATAATTTGTGCTGATCTAGAGAGATAATAGTTTGTAACTTGTTCTTATTTCATGCAAAACATAGGCATTGTCTACATAACTGGACTTTATAATCGCGATATACCAGGCCCATGATTTAACTTGTCAGGTCATTCATGCATGTAAGCTCGAGGATGGTATAAAAGTACTGAGGGTGTATATCCCATACATCATCAGATACTAACTGTGTAAAGATTATATCTCAACCAACTTCTCGATCACTCGGGTGTTTGGAAATTACTTGGGGTGTATGGAAAATACACCATGAATATACCTGACTGCTCTGAGCCAATCTGATTATGTCATTTTTGTAGGAGGTGAGATATATGTATTAGAATAGTTGGCCAATTTCAAAACACGTTATTTACGTACCTTATTGAATTTTGTGTAATATCTATGTTTAATACATATGTATAACATAAAAACATTCCATAAAAGTATTTTAAAATGCGTATAATAAACTGCCAAAAGCATTGTCAATTTTTATTGTTCAGGACATATAACAAAATCTAGCCACAAATAAAAACTCATCGTGTATTTCCTGTAATTATTTGTACTGTATAAAAGCATGCAAAAAAATGAGCTCATGTGCAATATCACACCATTCTTCCTCCTGGAAAGCATGGGCTTTCATATTTGAATTCTGAATAAAAACTTCTTGCCGCATGGGAGACAACTCTCTCTAAAATCTTTAATTTTGGATGAAAAATTGGTAGAGAATAAAACTGAGCAAACCTTTCCTCTTTATTAAAAACATGTTGTTTACGCTGTATCTAATGTGCAAATGTTGTTGAGATAGGTAAGTATTGATCTGTGAAATTTACAGTTATAGTATACACCTTTATGTGGGGACTGTGTGTTTTTGGTAGCCTGAGCGCTGATTGGCTGATACGACCAAGAAGAAAGTGATTGACAGCTGGCATCATGTCAGTTCAAAGCAAATTTAATAGGTGAAAAGTGGCAAGCAAAATTACCTTTGATGTTGGGCAAGTTGGGTTTCCGTTTGTAGTAGTAAACAAGCATGAATACGATGCACAAAGAAGGCAAACAATCTGGACCAAACTAAATTTATGAATGTCGGATTACAAATCAAACAAGACTATTGCCACACAATATATGTCCCCTAACGGCTCCACCATTGTCAGAAATTTCATTTTATTTTTTATATTCGTTGCCATAGCAACCAGAATTTTTAACATAGGAACAAAATGAAATGACGTTCATAGTGTTCATATTGCCATCTATCCATATTTCAAGTTTCATGAAAAAATATGAAGAACCTTTGAAGTTATCGCAGGATCCAGAAGAGTGTGCAGGATCCACCATTTTCAGCAATATTCCTAGTCTATTTGTTGCCACAGCAACCAGAATTATTGACGTAGGAACAAAATGAAAAGACGTGCATAATCTCCATATTGCCATCTGACCATGTTTCAAGTTGCATGAAAAAATATGAAGAACTTTCAAAGTTATCGCAGGTGCCAGAAAAGTGTGACAGACTCACAGACCCACAGAGCGCAAACCACAAGTCCCATCCGGTAAAACCGGTAGGAGACATTTAAAGTGGGTGAAAAAATGGGGTCCACCGCCGACTCGTGATACATTGGACATCACGATATATTGGACTGCGATATACTGGAGTTGCAGTGTATTTTAATCTTCCATCATTCAATGGTTGACTCAAAACATTCAATCTCTGCATGAAGGCTGTGACTGAAGCTAAAATGTAGTGCAATTCCTTTTAATATAGATCAAAATACTAAAAAAAAAAACATGTTCTGAACCTGTCATTCCTTGGGAGCGCTGGGCTTCATGTTTGAAATCATCGACCATCTCTTTCTGGAAGATAACAAATCTTACATCTGTCAATGAACCACATCCTTCATTTGCGAACACTTTCACAGCCTGGCACATTGCACGGGCTGTCTCTGCAGCACTGATATTCATACCTGTAAGTACAATACATGGCATTTTATTACTGACTGATCATGCTTCATCAGCATGTATTAATATAAAATAAACAAGAGGGCAAGAGGCCCACAGTCGCTCACCTGAGACTTCAGGGAACTGAACTGCTCTCACATCTTTTGAGGTGTTCTGAAACTTTTTTTTACCAGGCCAAAATATCAACTAAAGAGTTAACAAGGTTTTACTATAGCCATATAAGGAAAAATGCCCTGCCAAACCATAACCATTTTTTTGACTCTGCCGAGAGCTATCATTGGAACAAATGTTCTGACCATGTTTCATAAAGATTGGACCATAAATGTGATGTCTAGATAGTTAAAAAGGTTTTACTCAAGCAATAGGGAAAAATGCCCCCCATTTTTTTCATGTTTTTCAACCGACAGGAACCATTTTTGAATTCGGCCCAGATTATCATTAGAACAAATATTCAGACCAACTTTCATGAAGATTTGACTAAAAATGTTACTTCTAGAGTTTCTAGAGTGATAACAAGGTTTTAATATAGCCATAAAAGGAACAAGAAATGTGTTTGTCGGAAACACTATGTCCCCATCTGCGCCGCTTTGAAGCTATATATTTGACCTTTGACCTTGAAGGATGACCTTCACCTTTCACCACTCAAAATGTGCAGTTCCATGAGATACACATGCATGCTAAATATGAAGTTGCTATCTTCAATATTGCAAAAGTTATGGCAAAATGTTGAAGTTGGAGCAAACAAACCAACAGAAGGGGCAAAAACAATATGTCCCCCACTATAGTGGTGGGGGACATAAAAATGCCCAGCCTGCTGGCTTCCATATTTTTCAATCAACCATAACCATTTTTATCTCAGCCAAGCTATCAAAAGAACAAATGTTCTGACCAAATTTCATAACTATTGGACAATAAATGTGACTTTTAGAGAGTTAACAAGGTTTAACACTAGCCATTTAAGGAAAAAATACCCAGCCCCCTGGCAGCCATGATTTTCAACAGACCAGAACCATATGCCAACTTATCTAGGATATCATTAGGAAAACTGTTCTGACCAAGTTTCATATTAGGAAAAATGCTCCGATCCCTGGCAGCCATGTTTTTCAACCAACTGGAACAATTTTCAAACTCATTCAAGATATCTTTAGAAAAAATGTTCTGACCAAGTTTCAGGAAGATTGGACAATAAGTGTCACTTCTAGAGTGTTAACAAGGTTTTACTACAGCCATTTAAGAAAAAATGCCCTGCACCCTGGAGGCCATGTTGTTCTGGAACCATTCTGGAGCAACTGGAACCATTTTTGAGCTCTTCCAAGATATCATTGAGACAAATCTTCTGAACAAGATTGGACAATAAATGTGGCCTTTAGAGTGCTAACAAGGCAAATGTTGATGACGCACGACAGCAGCAAGACAGACAAAGGGCCATCACAAAAGAGCTGTTCCACAACAGTGCACTACACTATTCTTCTGCTTTGATAATTAAATGTACATTTACTGTCAGTCACCTGATTAAAAGACCACAAATACATGTTGGATATATTTAGTAGTTATATGATAGTACATATGAACTAAAAGCTGAAAGTTAATCAATTAAAACAAGAAGCCAGGAAACTAAATGCTCAACGTTTACAAATAAATTTCCTTGAATGTTATAAACTTTGAGACCAAGGTCAACACCTAAGGTAGCTGCACACCAAATAAACGCACAATACCTCTATCTTATGTCATGGTTTTGAGCGGAATCAATTTTCAATTTTTAATAACAATGATCTTGACCAAACCTGCCTAAATTACAATCACATCCTTAATCTGCCTAAAAGCTACCTATACAAAAAATCAGCTTAATATCTGAACGCCTTGAGTAAAATACCTCCAGAAAACGGAATGCCGGATGGAGACGGAAAGACTGCTATATGCCACCCTACCAAGGGCATAACAAGGGGATATAATTCTGCTAAATTGCAGGTCAGAGTTGTAAAATGTGGTCAAAGACTTTGCACAATGACCAAAAAAACATGCGTATTTTCAATGGAATACCTATAGTAGAAACACTGACATGAAGAGGTTTGCTCGTTTACCTTGACCAGAGCATTACGCAGTTGCCAATGACACCAACATTAAGGTGAGTATTATAGTTCTGACCATTTGGTGAATAGTCAAGCTAATTATATTTTGAACTTATTATAAGTTTTGAGGTATTTATCAAAATGGTTTATTCACACCTGTGCCTAGGGCTGGGAAAGCAATGCTTTGATAACCTTCACCCTTAGCCTTCTTAAGACATTTTACGACGACTTGTTTCCATTCCTGTGCAGTTTCCTTTGCTACAACATGCAATATGTTTTTGCAAGCCAGTGGATGAGCCTTGGTAATGGCCAATCCTTCTTTTTTCATTTCCTTTTCTGTAAATATAATACGTAATATGACACTTATTGTGGGATAAAATGACAAGTTTGTTACAACATAAGCACATGCATACATAGAAATTTGAAAAAAGGTTATACTAAGCACATATGATAAAGAATTAAACATAATCTGAAGTAAACAAAGCAGCATAAAAATAACAACATACGCTTCGAATGAGCCTCCTTTACAAGCTTGTCTCCACAAATTTTGACGAGGGTTTGGGAAACTTTTCCTAAAAAAAATCAGTTTGATTGTACAAGTAAAATATATATGCATCAGCATTTAATGTGAAATACACATAATATTCCAAACAAACTATAGTCCTGTCCATTGTCAGTATAGTAAAGCTTTAAATAAACTTACCTCTTTTAAGATCAAAAGTCTCATTTGAACTGTTTACAATACAATCCACTGCCTCCTTCGTTAGGTCACCCTGCATGACCTTTATTTGAACATTTCCAATAGTAAAGTTGTTTGAGTCCTTTGCAAATGGCAATTCTTCGTACAGGTGTTCATTCTCGCTGTCTATCAGAACAAATAATTTCCAGTATTTAAAAGTATGTTGCTTATTAAAAAGAATTCTATTCATTATGTTTGGCATTATTATTATCATAATATAAATATAAGATAGCAAATTTTGATTAAGTTTCAGTAAAGTGTCAGTTGTATCAAATTCTGGAATTCCCAAAAGATGTCTAAATGGCTGGATTTCTTCTTTCATCTCAATGTTTTATCATAAACACAGGTCTTTTTTTTAAATTATATCATATAAGATTGATAGGATGAAAAAAAAACAATGAAAAAATGTATGTAAGTAACATTAATATGACTGTCAGAAACTCATATTTAAAATGGACAATGATTATTTAAGTATTTTGAGACCTTTTTAATCATTTATAAAAATATGTTTACAAGTATAAACAAGAGATGTGTTTCTCAGAAACACAATGCCCCCTAATGCATCGCTTTTTTTTTTTACCTTTGACCTTGAAGGATGACCTTGACCTTTCACCACTCAAAATGTGCAGCTCCATGAGGTACACATGCATGCCAAATATCAAGTTGCTATGTTCAATATTTCAAAAGTTATTGCAAAACTTTACAATATTAAAGTTTTAAATTTTCAACCTTTGACCTTGAAGGATGACCTTGACCTTTCACCACTAAAAATGTGCAGCTCCATTAGATACACATGCATGCCAAATATCAAGTTGTTATGTTCAATATTTCAAAAGTTATTGCAAAACTTTACTATATTAAAGTTTAAAATTTTCGACCTTTGACCTTGAAGGATGACCTTGACCTTTCACCACTCAAAATGTGCAGCTCCATGAGATACACATGCATGCCAAATATCAAGTTGCTATGTTCAATATTTCAAAAGTTATTGCAAAACTTTACTATATTAAAGTTTTAAATTTTCAACCTTTGACCTTGAAGGATGACCTTGACCTTTCACCACTCAAAATGTGCAGCTCCATGAGATACACATGCATGCCAAATATCAAGTTGCTATGTTCAATATTTCAAAAGTTATTGCAAAACTTTACAATATTAAAGTTTAATTTTTTTGACCTTTGACCTTGAAGGATGACCTTGACCTTTCACCACTCAAAATGTGCAGCTCCATGAGATACACATGCATGCCAAATATCAAGATGCTATGTTCAATATTTCAAAAGTTATTGCAACATTTTACTATATTAAAGTTTTAAATTTTCGACCTTTGACCTTGAAGGATGACCTTGACCTTTCACCACTCAAAATGTGCAGCTCCATGAGATACACATGCATGCCAAATATCAAGTTGCTATGTTCAATATTTCAAAAGTTATTGCAAAACTTTACTATATTAAAATTTAAAATTTTTGACCTTTGACCTTGAAGGATGACGTTGACCTTTCCCCACTCAAAATGTGCAGCTCCATGAGATTCACATGCATGCCAAATATCAAGTTGCTATGTTCAATATTTCAAAAGTAATTGCAAAACTTTACTATATTAAATTTTTAAATTTTTGACCTTTGACCTTGAAGGATGACCTTGACCTTTCACCACTCAAAATGTGCAGCTCCATGAGATACACATGCATGCCAAATATCAAGTTGCTATGTTCAATATTTCAAAAGTTATTGCAAAACTTTAATATATTAAAGTTTTAAATTTTTGACCTTTGACCTTGAAGGATGACCTTGACCTTTCACCACTCAAAATGTGCAGCTCCATGAGATACACATGCATGCCAAATATCAAGTTGCTATGTTCAATATTTCAAAAGTTATTGCAAAACTTTAATATATTAAAGTTTAAAATTTTTGACCTTTGACCTTGAAGTATGACATTGACCTAGACCTTTCACCACTCAAAATGTGCAGCTTCATGAGATACACATGCATGCCATATATCAAGTTGCTATGTTCAATATTTCAAAAGTTATTGCAAAACTTTACTGTAAGGTTAAAGTTTTGGGACAGAATGACAGACAGACAGACAGACAGGCCAAAAACAATATACCCCCGATCTATCGATCAGGGGGCATAAAAAATGTTAATCTGCAAGAGGGCCATAATGGCCCTAAAGGGCTCACATGGGTTGAAGGTTCCCATATTTACGAAGTGTTGACTTGGTGACCTAGTTTTTAACCACACTTGACATATTTTACATGACCACAATATAGTGCAGGTTAACCATCTGACCATTTTAATCAAGATTTATCATAAATGTGGCTTGAAGGGTTGTAAGTTTCTAATGAATGTGACTAAGAAATCTTAAATAGGCCAATTCATTGTGAACAAAGCCATTCTGATCAAGTTTCATGAAGTCACAAGTGTGGCTACTAAAGCAGTACCGGTAACAAGGTTTATAGAAGCCTTGACCTAGTTACCTTGTTATTGGACCCACTCATCTGAAATTCGACTTGGCCCAGATATCCTCCAGATATATTCGAAAAAACATTTAGTTTTATCCAGATTCAGTCAAAAATGTGACCTCTGGAGTGGAAACAATGTTTTTTTAAGATTAGATTTGGTTATCCAGTAACAGGATGAATGTGAACCCGATTCAAACTCTACCTTGATATTATAAACTCTACCTTGATATTATAAAGGCAAACATTTTTACCAAGTTTAATATTGAGTCATAATTTGGACTCTAGAGCAGTGACAACATAATTTGTAGATTTTACCTTGTGACCTAGTTTTTGAATGCATGTTACCCAGACTCAAACTCAGATTAGGTTTCAATATGTCACAACATGTGATACACAAAATGACCTTGTTGATTCTAAGGATGCACAAAAAGATAAATCTGTTCACTAAATATTTATTCAAGGCAAATACAAAGCACAACCAGCCATTTAAAACAACACATACATGTATACCATGTTGTTCATTTCAAAGGATTACAAAATACATAACAAACTCATATATGGTCACCACATCATTACTTAGCATGCAAATCAGATGTCACTGTCATGCTGAGTGGAAAGGCGCTGTTCATTTACTAAAAAGCAATATACATACATACTAATAGCCATAAAGTAAAAGGGAGGCTTATTTATATTTTGGTTTTATGTCACTTTTGAAGGACAAATGAAAACCAAGATGACCGAAGGCTCTAGATCGCTCAACTGAAAACCAATGGAATTCAACTGTTCTAAGCAGCTTTTGTGATGTTAGTATAATAAATGTGGCCCCCAATATTGCTTTTTACCCAGAAAAACATTTTTTAACTTAGCCGAGATATCATTACAACAAATGTTTTGATAATGTTTTATGCTGATTGGGAAAAAACATGTGAATTAAATGTTCACAAGGTTTCAGTAAAGCCTGGTGTAAGGAAAACTGCCCCACCCCCTTGAAGCATATTTATAAACAGACCAGAACCATTTTCAAAGGCCGCTGTTATATAACAAAAACAAATGTTCTGAGCATGTTTCATGAAGATATGACACAAAATGTGACCTTCAGAGTGTTTACAAGATTTCACTATAGCCGTATATAAAAGCTGCCCCATTTCCTGGTGGTCGTGTTTTTCAACATACAGAAAAAAGTACTTGCCCAAGAAATCATTACAACAAATCTTCTGAGCAAGTTTCAAGCAGATTTGACAAAACTTGTGACTTCTAGAGAGTTCACAAGGTTTTGCTACAGCCATATAAGGCAACCTGCCAGAACTACTGGTGGCCATGTTTTTCAATGGACCAGAACTGTTTCCAAACACAGCAGAGATAATATTAGAACAAATATTCTAGGTTAGTTTCACAAAAATTCAACAAAACATGTGACTGCCAAAGTGTAGGCAGGGATTCATTTTAACCATATAAGGAAACATGACCAATCCCCTGGCAGTGATGTTTTTAGCTCACCTGAGCACAACGTGCTCATTGTGAGCTATTGTGATCGCCTTTTGTCCGTCGTCCGTTGTGCGTCCGTTGTCAACATTTGCCTTGTGAACACTCTAGAGACCACATTTATTGTCCGATCTTCATGAAACTTGGTCAGAACATTTGTCCCAATGATACCTCGACCGAGTTCGAAACTGGGTCATGCTGGGTCAAAAACTAGGTCATTAGGTCAAAAAAAGAAAAACCTTTTGAACACTGTAGAAGTCACATTTGATGCCCAATCTTCATGTAACTTTGTCAAAATGTTTGTCTTAATGATATGTTGGTCGAGTTCAAAAATGGTTTTGGTCCATTGAAAAACATGGCCGCCAGGGGGCGGGGCAGTATTCCTTATATGGCTATAGAGAAACGTTGTGAACACTCTAGAAGTCACAATTTTTGCCCAATCATCATGAAACTTGGTCAAAACATTGATTTCATTGATATCTCGGACGCGTTCGAAAATGGTCCAGATCGGTGAAAAAAGATGGCCACCAGGGGGTGGGGCAGTTTTCTCTAAATGTATATAGCGAAAACATGTGAACGCTCTAGAAGTCACATTTTTGGTCCAATCTTCATGAAATTTGGTCAGAACATTTGTTTCGTGGATACAACGGTTGCGTTTGAAAATGGTTCGGATCTGTAAAAAAAACATGGCCGCCAGGGGGCAGGGCAGTTTTGCTTATATGGCTATAGTTAAACCTTGTTAACACTCTAGGAGTCACATTTATAGTCCAATCTTTATGGAACTTGGTTTAAACATTTGCTTTTATGATATCTAGGCTGAGTATGAAAATGGTTTCGGTCTGTTGAAAAATATGGCCACCAGGGGGCGGGGCAGCTTTGCTTATATGACTATAGTGAAACCTTGTTAACACTCTAGAAGTAACATTTATAGCCCAATCTTCATGGAACTTGGTCCGAAGATTTGTTGTATTGATAGCTTGGCTGAGTTCGAAAATGGTTACGGTTTGTTGAAAAACATGGCCGCCAGGGTAGCGGCAGTTTTCATAATATGACTATATTAAAACCATGTTAACACTCTAGTTGTAATGCAGATGTTGATGACAGGCCTTCAACTGACATGAAAAAATTGGAAAAATTATAGGAATTTTTGCATCAAAATATAGGTTTGGGCTCGTTTAGGGTTAAAATATAGGAATTTTATGGTAAAAAGTAATGTTCTAGAGATATGCAAAGAACTTCTTACTTACTTGTTTTCCGCTTATAATCAATAAATTCATGTTTCACTTAACAAAACAGTCCCTCATCTTCACCACCAAGGCAGATTTGCTGATGCAGCAACACACTGTGGTCATCAATGTGGACACCTGAATTTTTTTAAATTAAAATAGTAATCAATCAACAAAACATTATTTAACATAGTTTTACAACCTAACAAAAGAGTGCAACATAACATTGATAATGAAATTATTCAAACTGAAAACAGGAAACACATACATGTAGTATCATATCATGGTATATAATATAAATTCTTTATTTTATGCACATTAAAATTTCTATACACTCTTCAATACAACATTTTTAGGACATGAAAAGAACACCATACATCCTATATGATAAAATGTACATACAGAATATAAGATTTTTCAGGCAGCTTCTGCATATAAATATATTTTAAATTGAACATCAAAATAATTAATTGAACAAAATTGCACAGTGTTATTAATACAATGTACCAATTGTAAAACGATCTAATTCTCATGGGTATCAGACACACAATGGTAGATGCATATCCTAAATTATTCTACAAGACTTCCAATGCCCTAAAATATTTAAATAATTTCCAATATTCAAAAGAATTGGAAGTCTGTAGATACGCTCAATTCCATCTAAGATCAGGAAGAGCATTAAATTATAATATCCCCTCAGAAGAACATCCCTGGGGAAAGACCTGTTACAACTATCAACTAGGATTTGTTCTCACCTTTGAAATGGTTGTATTTTTCTTCATCAAAGGTGTCCATATAGATTTCACAATGGTGTACAACAGCACTCCTGCAAGATGGTGATGCTTTGGAAGAGGAGGGACAGCTTTTTACACTGTAAATTAAGATATCTTAAGGCAGTATTACTTTTTATAAGTATTTATTTTTAAAGATGAAATTTTCAGAACAAAATATAGGAAAAAGTCAAAAATATAGGAAAATATAGGTTTTGAAAAATATGGGAAAATTCTCCAAAATATAGGAAAATATAGGAATATAGGAATCAGTTGACAGCCTGTGATGATGATGATGATGATGATCATAATGATGATGATTATGATGATACTGGTAATGGATTCAGAAACATTAACCACAACCCAAATATCTAATTATAATTACTGCATTACTCAAATTAATTATTGCCATTACTTATGATTGTTATCTATATCTTTGCAGAAATTTAACATAGTGGTAAAAACCAATAAAACAACAAGAAGTGTAACATATGAATCTTATTTGACTTTTCATTCACTTATCCTAGGCTACTCTATATAAAACGTATTTATACCTGTGTCTGCATTGTTGCCAGGTGGTTATTGTGTAACACTCTTGGAAATTGACCCCAATTAACTGGGCACTTTCATCAAAGACCTTTGTGTTGATGTCAGATGGAAACCATTCATAAGATAGATAAGACATTACAACTTGAAATTTTTTACCCTTATGATTTTCAGTTAGTCAGTAGTTTGTGTGTGATTATGAAAGATTTGTGATTTTAGCAGGTTTTATTGTTGTTTCAATTGGAAGTATCAATGCAAGGTGAGTCCTAAAATTGTTCCAGTTGTTTAAAAACACTTTGTCAAAAATGTGAACAATTTGGTAGTAAAAAAACAACAACTTATCACATTTTTTAAGAAGCACAAACAACTGTTTAAAGAAAAGTTGATATGCAATTGTTTTTGCAAAAATAATGTATTTATGCGACAGATTTTCTGTGCATTTAAATTACAAATAGCTTGATAGTTGTTTTGATATGATACATTTTCAAATGTCTTGTGTGTGTTTACTTCTATATTTGCACACATTTATAACTATAAGAAAGATCAAGTGATGTTTTGTACTAAAAAAGAAGATCAATATTGAATTTCTAGTAGCTGTACATATTCTCATACTCATTTACTTTTTTATAACTGACTTTGATATATGATAACAATTCAACATATTTTATTTAATTATGCAAAAACTATTTTATAAAAACACAATTTCTTGAACAAATACGGTTGTTTTCAGTATCTAAAAGTGTTCTTGCTAAACAGATTGTAAACAGTCATCCCCTATAAGATGCTGAGATGCTTATCTCATGATCTCAAATTTGGACAACAATTTGTTGAAAAATGTACTCTCATTTTCTTTTGCTGATGCTCATTATTAAATTACTGTCCTCATATTACTTTTATCCAAAATAATAGCTTTGTCGCAACAGGTACCAAATGTCTATTTAAAAAAAATTAAACACACACACACAAAACTACTGATAACGCATATATGTATATATCTGCCAAAACAGCAAACCTTTTCTTTTCACAAAACAACGTTAACAACCCTTGTTTCCTGGATACGACGCTTGAGTTCAAAAATGGTTTTGATCCATCTAGTAACATGACCGCCAGGGGGGGGGGGGGGGGGGGGGGTGTCATTTTCCTTATATTTATATACTGAAAAAGCCTGTGAACACTCTAAAAGTCACATTTTTTGGCCAATCATCATGAAACTTGGTCAAAACATTGCTTTTATTTATATATCGGATGAGTTTGAAAATGGTCGTGATAAGTGGAAAAACATTGCCGCCAGGGGATGGGTAGTTTTCTCTATATGTTTGTAAGAAGCATTTTCCTTATATATATATTTTTTTTAAATCTGGGTATTAAAAACATGGCCGCCAGGGTGGGTGGGGTAATCTTTTATATAGGCCTATTGTGAATACTTTGGAACACCTTATTTTTAAATTCAGTCTTGTCATACTAATAATTTGAAATATTTGCTGAAGAGTTTTAATCTTTGTTTCTTTCCATCTAAGTCTCTCAGGTGAGCGACCCAGGGCCCTTTGGGGCCTCTTGTTTAAAGTAGTGGAACCATTTTGGAATAATATCACCTCTAGACTAATAACATGCTTTTTCTTTAATTTGACCTAAAGACCTAGTTTTTGATCCCACGCTCAAACTAGGCTCAGATATCATTGGGACTAATGTGCTGTGGCCTCTATTGTGTTAACAAGGTAAATGTTTAGGACGCCCAGTGCCTAACCAAGACACACAAGCTTGATTTAAGAGAAAAGACTATATGTTAACAAAGATACAGCAAAAAGGTATGTGTATGCACAATGACATACACATATATGTCTGTTGTTTGATATGTCTTCATTTATGTGTTTTCTACAACTGTATGATAAATAGTGATTGTACATTTTAAGTAATTAAGCGTGATTTGCCTAGTGTCCTTGTAAGCGTACCTATATTTAAGATGTTTATTGAAATAATTCTATTAATGTTATCTTGTTTATATGTAATGACTTCATTATTTTTTATATATTAATTAGCTTTCCTAAGCCTTGACTATACACACTTGTTTTCACACTGTTTATGCATCAAAATGATCATTGATGTTCAATATTTGGCTGTAAGTCATTTGTTAAGAGAATGATTTTCCAAGAAAACAGGTGTTTTGTTTTTAGGTTGGTTATATAATACAGTATTTGGAAAAAAATATTCATAATTTGGTAGTCTTCAAATGCTTTGTTTAATGCAATATGTTGGCAAACTATACTGCAGTTTTAATTTGCCTTTATTGCATACCTATTGCTTGGATTGTTTTGCAAATCTTATTCTATGGACTATTTTCCAAGCAAAAATAAATAATCTTCAGTATAAAGTTTCAGTATGTTATAGATTATTGTAAACTGTGCAATAACCATCATTTGAGGAATTAATATAATAGTTATTTACTCATTTATAATTTGTTAAAACCTGAAGAAACATCTAATCTGCATATTAATGTATGTTAAATACTGAACACTATTTATTTATATAAATATGTATGTTATTAAGTACAAAGTTCTTCATATTCCAATGTCAATCACTGTAAAATAGATCTGGGCATCATGTTTTAATGCTGTAAACAAACGCAACAAGTTGTACGGCAGACATTGAATAAGCAGAAGCTGAAAAGGATCAGGCCATAGGCCCTAAGTCTTTTTGCTGATAGAAGGAACATATCTGTTCTGACCAGGTTGTGTTCACTTGGTTTCACAATAAAAACTGCCCCAACACTTGCCAGCTATGTTTTTCAACAAACCACATTTATTTTTGGACTCAGTCCATATATCATAACACAACTTTTGTATTATCCTTTACAAGTTTCTAGTGTGTTTAAATGGTTTTCTTATATCTGGATGAGGAAAAATTCAATGTTTCATTGCAGCCATGTTTTTTTTTAATAGAGTGCAATCATAGGTAGAGAAATTATATATAAAATGTTCAGACCAAGTTTCGTGAAGATTGGGCAATAAATAAGCCATCAATAGTGTTCACAAGATTTTCTTTAATATGACCTAGTGACCTTATATCTGACACCATGTGCAAAAGTTTCAAACCCGGTGGAGACATTGGAAAAAATATTCTTACCAAGTTTCTGGAATATTTGGCAATAAATGTGGCATCTGGAGGGTTCACAAGCTTTACCATTAATTTGACCTAATGACCGAGTTTATGGCCACACAGGACCCAGTTTCAAACTCTCTTAAGCTGGGCAATAAATATGGCCTCTAAAGTGTTCACAAGGCAAATGTTGACGATAGATGACACACAAGTGACAAAAGGTAATAACAAAAGCTCCACATGAGCATTTTGTACTCATTTTTGTACTAAAAATGTTGTGCTAAAAATGCATTACCATAAAAGAAAGTAGGATAGATATTTAATTGCCCATGTTTATACTATCAGTATACCATGCCCATCCACTCAGAATATAAGTAACAGATTTTTATTAAGGCATTATGTTCTGACCGTGCACATTGAAACTTTTTTACAATGTTAAACAAAAGGTAAATCTGAAGAAAAACATTTTAAGTCTATAAAAATGCATGTCTTATTAGCATTTTTTAAGAAAGATACAAAAAAGTAAATATTGTTAATGATTTGTTAATTCACATATTTTAAACAAGAGCTTGTCACAGTAGTGCCAAATCCCCGCCGAAATGTGTTTGCTTGTATGACAACATTTGTTTTAGAGAGCAGAATAATATTTGTAAAACATGGAACCTGTGGCATCTATTTATATTTCAAGGATCAATTAGTTATATAGTGTTGGAGTTATGCTTTAGAGAATAAAATATATGGAAATGAAAGAAAGGGAGGTAATTAAAAAAGAAGACTATAAACAGTTACTGTTCTTGATCACTGTATTTTTCCTTAAACTCATCTATTCATTTTACAGTGAATACTTCAGTGTTCAAAGTAAAATATTATTGTAAAATTAGATAAGGGGAGAAATTTAAAATTGAAAAGCTAAAATATTTACTATGAAATTAAATTAAATATATATTAAAAATTATAAATAAATAATAAAAAAAAAAAAAAAAAGAGGGCCATGATGGCCCTGAATCGCTCACCTGACTAACCAAATACAATCCCAACCCAGATTTCATCAAGATAAACATTCTGACCAAATTTCATAAAGATTGGATGAAAACTGTGACCTCTTTTGTCTACACAAGGTTTTTCTAATATTTGACCTATTGACCTAGTTTTTGACCCCAGGTGACCCAAATACAATCCAAACCCAGATTTCATCAAGATAAACATTCTGATCAAATTTTATAAAGATTGGATGAAAACTGTGACCTCTATTGCTTACACAAGGTGTTTCTATTATTTGACCTAGTGACCTAGCTTTTGACCCCAGATGACCCAAATACAATCCCAACCCAGATTTCTTCAAGACAAACCTTTTTGACCAAATTTCATGAAGATTGAATAAAACTGTGGCCTCTATTGTCTACACAAGGTTTTTCTATTATTTGACCTAGTGACCTAGTTTTTGACCCAAGATGACCCAAATACAATCCCAACCCAGATTTCATCAAGATAAACATTCTGACCAAATTTCATAAAGATTAAATGAAAACTGCGACCTCTATTGTCTATACAAGGTTTTTCTATTATTTGACCTAGTGACCTAGTTTTTGACCTAGTGACCTAGTTTTTGACCCCAGATGACCCAAATACAATCCCAACCCATTTTTTTCAAGATAAACATTCTGACCAAATTTCATAAAGATTGGATGAAAACTGTGACCTCTACTGTCTACACAAACAAATTGTTGACGTTTTTTCTATTATTTGACCTAGTGACCTAGTTTTTGACCTCAGATGATCCAAATACAATCCCAACCCAGATTTCATCAAGATAAACAATCTGACCAAATTTTATAAATATTGGATGAAAACTGCCACCTCTATTGTCTACACAAGGTTTTTCTATTATTTGACCTAGTTTTTGACCTAGTGACCTAGTTTTTTACCCCAGATGACCCAAATACAATCCCAACCCAGATTTCATCAAAATAAAGAATCTGACCAAATTTCATAAAGATTGGATGAAAACTGCGACCTCTATTGTCTATACAAGGTTTTTCACTTATTTGACATAGTTTTTGACCTAGTGACCTAGTTTTTGACCCCAGATGACCCAAATACAATCCCAACCAGAATTCCATCAAGATAAACATTCTGACTAAATTTCATAAAGATTGGATGAAAACTGCGACCTCTATTGTCTACACAAGGTTTTTCTATTATTTGACCTAGTGACCTAGTTTTTGACCTCAGATGACCCAAATACAATCCCAACCCAGATTTCATCAAGATTAACATTCTGATTAAATTTGATAAAGATTGGATGAAAACTGCGACCTCTATAGTCTACACAAGGTTTTTCAATTATTTGACCTAGTTTTTGACCTAGTGACCTAGTTTTTGACCCCAGATGACCCAAATACAATCCCAACCCAGATTTCATCAAGATAAACATTCTGACCAAATTTCATAAAGATTGGATGAAAACTGTGACCTCTACTGTCTACACAAACAAATTGTTGACGGACGCACGCACGCACACACGCACGCACGTACATACGGACGCCGCACATCACACGGTCACATAAGCTCACCATGTCACTTCTTGACAGGTGAGCTTAAAAGGGAGATAATTCAAAAATTACGGCCAAAAGAATTATGGTTTATGTTCACTGTACTTCTCCTAGTTGCCATCTGTTTATATTTCTAGGTTCAAGTAATCCCTTTAGTAGATTTAGAGTAATGCTCCGGACAAAAATTTACTTTGAAATTAAATAAAGTGATATCATTCAAAAACTAAGGTAGAAAGAGTTATGGTTCTTAGTCACTGCAATTCTCCTACTTGCCATCTGTTTATATTTCAAGTTTCAAGTAAATCCCTTCAGTAGATTTAGAGTTATGCTCCAGACAAAAATTTACTTTGAAATTAAATAAAGGGAGATATTTCGAAAACTAAGGTAGATAGAGTTATGGTTCTTAGTCACTGCACTTCTCCTACTTGCCATCTGTTTATACAGAGGGGGTAATCACGTGACAGACAAGATGGCGACGTCCATGCCGAGGCAGGTATTTTTCGTCGTTTTATACCATTTATTTCTTGTATTTTATTATTTTTTACTCCGCTCACTTTCCAGCCATATTAGTTAGAAAGTTACTGGCTTTTATTTCATAGTAATATTTGCTCTATATCTCGACTTTACTCGGTGCAAAATGTCTTAGCGGGATGACCTAATTCTGGCTCCACTAAGAAAATTTGCGAGGAGTAAAGACGAGATATAAAGCTTATTTACATACGAAATAAATGCCAATCACCTTTTTACTGATATGGCTGGAAAGTGAGCCTCATTTAAAAAATAAACAGAAGTAATAAAGGGTATCAAACAGCGAAAAATAACTGCCTCGGTATGGACGTCCCCATCTTGACTATCACATGATAACCACCTCTGTTATATTTTCAAGTTTCAAGTAATTCCTTTCAATAGATTTAGAGTTATGCTCCAGACAAAAATTAACTTTGAAATTAAATAAAGGGAGATAATTCAAAAAACTAAAATTTACTTTGAAATAATATAAAGGGAGATAATTCAAAAACTAAGGTAGATAGAGTTATGGTTCTTGATCACTGCACTTCTCCTAGTTGCCATCTGTTTATATTCTAAGTTTAAAGTAAATCCATTGAATAGATTTGGAGTTGTGCTCTGGACAAAGTTTTGGACGGAAAGACGGACGGACGGACTGACGGACGGAGACTATTACTATATCCCCTCCGAAACATTTTTCGGCGGGGATAACAATGCACTTCTCTTATTCATAATATTTGAATAAGAAATTTCTAGCAAACATAACAAGAGGGTAAAAAGAAACAAGACCAATTATGAGATCTGAAAAAATAAATTAAACGGTTTTAACAGTTTTTTTTTCAGACAACACAAATACAACGTTTTACTTAATGTTTTACCCCATATAACCCAAATTTGATCTGTGCCATGACATTGGAACTAATATTCTGACCAAGCTAATAAACAAGAGCTGTGTTTGTAAAACACAATGCCCCCTACTGCGCGGCTTTGAAGCCATATATTTGACCTTTGACCTTGAAGGATGACCTTGACCTTTCACCACAAAAAATGTGCAGCTGCATAAGATACACATGGATGCCAAATATCAAGTTGCTATCTTCAATATTGCAAAAGTTATGACCAAGATTAAAGTTTTGGGACAGACAGACAGACAGACAGGCCAAAAACAATATACCCCTGATCATTCGATCCGGGGGCATAACAAGTTAAATTTTGCACCCAAGATGACTCTTAGATGGTCATTTTGGAATAAATATATCAGTATTTTTCCATCATTTAGGAATACTGTATACAATTGATTACATTTCTTTATCCTTCCAGAAATGTGCGGCGCTCTAAATATGTTACGTAAATATTATAATAGCAACTGTCTCATACCTTGGCAGGAAAGGGGAATTGGCTTTTCATAAAAACAAATGTTGTGTTTTGAGTAAGTATGTTTTATAAGGAGTGGGTGAATTTGTGACTTCTGTAGTGTCAACACAGTTTCAAATTGACCATAAAAGGAAAACTGCACCACACATTGATTGAAATGTTTCAAAATCAAACCCTTTTTGAACTCAGTTGATATATCTTTAAACAAACTCAGTAAGTGCCATCAAGTTAGGAAAAAAATGTGACTTCTGTTCTGACATGCTTTTTTTTAAGCCATAACAAATCCCAATTCCATGCTTTTTGATGGACATTCACCATTTTCATAATCAGCAAATTAATTCTGAAAAAGTTGCATAAGAATCTAATTTCAATGAACTCTCTACAGGAATTCTTGCTAGCAAAATCCAGAACTTGTTTAAAATGACAACTTATGACAGATCCATTATATAACATATACATTGCATACAAAAATAAATACCAACAACAAGCATCTTTAAATACCTATGCATTTTAAATATATATTTATGCTATTAGTTGTAAGCCTGCATTCATTTTATATAGAAATTGTGATATCATCTTGCTTATGTTTTGTTGAAACAAAACGTAATATTTAACTGATATTTTTATTGCTTTGTTAAATCACATCATATCTCAGAAGAATAAACTGTTACAGTATATATAAAGTCACAAGTATAAATTTTTATTAAGACAATGTTCAAGCAAGCTTTAACTCATTGCAATGAGCTGCATGTTAGATGTTTTGTTTGAAAAAAAGTTGTTGAATATGGCCTCAAACAAAAAATAAAATTGCTTGATTGGTTGTTCATGATCTGAATAAAGTGAAAGTCTAAAATCACACAGACACGCTTAAATGAATAATATAATATGAACAATTTCAGATAAATTGTGTACAAATTAATGCCTCAAATACAGGTTAAAATGATTGTGCTATATTCAATACTATTAATACACATGTACACTTTCTTGTTTATATCCTACTTTTCCCCTGTATTGTGGAAAATCACTTATCACCTGCTTCATTAAACATGTGTACAGATGCTTTCGCATTTGAAAATCATCAAATGCCATGTTTGACGGGTTTTGACCCGATGCTAACGCAAAAGCGGCAGCAACAGCAAACAACCCACAGTCTGATTTTTTTCTTTGTCTCTGAAATTTTGGTACCACAACATCTATTGTATCATCCAAATCCCGACCCATAAGAATCTTTATACTGTTAATGCAAGCTTCATCTGGTTCCTTGTACATACTGTCATAGATCTTAACTGAGCCTAATGGACAACCTATAGTTGTAGCCGTCACCCAATGCTGCGTGTGTGAATGTAAAATCTGTATCATGGGATTCCCAGATATGCGCACTTGACCTGCCATCACAACACAGACGTTTTGTAATCCATTTATATTACGATATGTTTTTGCAATAAGCTTTGAAGCCATGTCAATTTCTACGTCCTCCAGCCAGTATTTGAGGTCATTTATTTTGTCGAGGCCTATCCGCTTGGTAATATACATTTCTTGATCGGATTTCGGTGTAAGAATTCCGTATTGCGAGGTGTCTTCTTCGTCACGCCAGTACAGTTCTACCAAAAAATGAGGAAATGTATATAGAATTTGGAAAAAAAACTATACTTTATGCATTAATTTAGCTGGATTGTTTTAAAATAATTTTTTTGGTAGAAATGTACTGGTGTTCCGATAATGATTCCTATTTCATATTATGACTGATAAGCTTTATCAATCAATATATTTACCAGAGCATTGTTTTATAATGATGCTGACACCATTATTGACAAACAAATACAGTTTTAAATTATTAAACACACTTACAATTGTCAATTTAATCATTAAATATTTTACAATTAATACTTATTTGCTTTAAGTTATAAAGGTTAGAAATATTTTTCTGTATTAAAAATATTTTCTTAGTCTAACAATTTCCTAAGTGGCTTAGTAAAGCAGGGCTTAAGTGTGGCCAAGTAACGTTTTGATTATTTGAGGCATATTTTCACTCTTTCATGTATTACAGTTGTTTGTCAAGAAGTATTTATATGTTTAATTTAGTGAGTTTCATTTACATATCAGCTGTAAACTGCCTTTATCAACAATTCATAAATATGCACAGGTAAATCACATGCCAAAAACATATGCCAACATACAACATTTAATAATGCTTACAACCATATAAATGTAAATAAATACAAATTAATTTTTATCATAAGAATATTTCTAAAAAAACAAACACAATATTTTTATTCAATTTTAGATGCTCAACATAAGTTTATACCATAATTTTCACACATCACTATTCAAACACACATTTAGAACAGCATCATTATCTTGCAATATGTAGAAAAAACTAAATGAGTCCCAAGTACTTTCATTTGGTTGCAGTTGTGAAATTAAATTAATATTACTCATACAAAATGTTGGGTGCTTTTTTTATTGAAGCATTCAGTAGATAGATAATGTGTCTTTATGCTGACATGGATGTGCTTCTGTGCAAAATGACTACTTTGGTAATGTAATCTTCACCACATAATAGTTGTACAGTAAATATTTTTTAAATGATAAAATAAAAGGAGATACACTTAATTATACCCATTCCTTTTAACATCCTGTGCATCCGAAATTGATAATTTCTTAATAGCAACCCCAATTACCTTCACCGCTCTTAGAACGCAAATTTTGATAGTGATCGTAGTCCCCGCGTGCACGACCTTTTCCACCAGCCTTTGCCCATTGAGTAATCTCGCTTTCAAATGCCTAAAAATTAAAAGAAATGTATCAATAAAAATGCTAACAAAAGACTTGCAGTTGTGAAAAAAAACACACACAAAAAAAGTTCTTTCAAATGTCTAAAATGAAAAAAATATAATAAAAACCTACAATGGAAAGTAATAAAAGTAGAAACAAGAGGGCCTAAAAGGCCCAAAGTCGCTCATCTGAGATTCAAAGGAACTGACCTGTTCTTTGAAGCCCTAAATGTCATTAGAACAAATGTTCTTACAAACTTTCATCACTAGTGAACACCCTGGCAGCCGCGTTTTTCAACAGACCAGAACCATTTTCATACACATCCAAGATATCATTTAAACAAATATTCTGACAAAGTTTCATGAAGATTCATGAAGACATATAAGGAACAAGAGCTGTCAGAGGACAGCGCGCTCGCTTATTCGAGTGCTTGACAGCATAACATAAGCCATCATGGAGAGGGGGGGGGGGGGTATAATGAATAATGTGGGTGTGTGATCTTTCAAAAATAAGGAAAATATTTTAATTTTTTTAGTGGGGGGGATTCTGGGGTGGGGCATGGGGGATGGTTTGGGTGGAGTGCATTGTGGTATGTCAGGTAAGTGTTGTTTTGTCAAAGTATGAATCAAATGTGATCATAAATAAAGAAGTTATGGCAATTTAAGCAAAATGTTCAATTATTTAAGCAAAATGTTCAATTATCTAAGTATAAAAGGGGCCATAATTCTGTCAAAATGCTTGATACAGTTGTCTGCTCTTGTTTATAGATTGGAATCATGTTGGTAAAGAAGAATGCAAAATATGAAAGTAATATTCAAAGGACATAGAAAATATTTGAGGTGGTACGCAAACTTTAACATAGATTTATCAATAATATGCATATTCTAAGTATAAAAGGGGCAATAATTCTGTCAAAATGCTTGATACAGTTGTCTGCTCTTGTTTATAGATTGGGGTCATGTTGGTAAAGAAGTATACAAAATATAAAAGCAATACGTCAAAGAACATGGGAAATATTTGGGGTAGTACGCAAACTTTAACATTTGCACGCTTACGCTTACGTAAACGCTAACGCTAACGCCGGGGTGAGTAGGATAGCTCCACTATATATATTTCATATATAATAGTCGAGCTAAAAATGCCCCGCCCCCTGGTGGCCATGTTTTTCAAACAACTGGAACCATTTTCGAACATGTCCAAGATATCATTGGGACAAATCTTCTGACCAGGTTTCATGATGATCGAAAAATAAATGTGGCTTCTAGAGTGTTAACAAGGTTTTACTAAAGCTATATAAGGAACTAGAGTGTTAACAAGATTTTACTATAGCCATATAAGGAAAAATGCCCCGCCCCTTGGCAGCCATGTTTTCAAGCAAACGTTACCATTTTCGAACTCATCCAAGATATCAATGAGACAAATCTTCTGAACATATTTCATGAAGATTGGACAATAAATGTGGCCTCTAGAGTGTTAACAAGGTTTTGCAAAAGCCATATATAGCCATATAAGGAAAAATGACCCGCCCCCTGGTGGCCATGTTTTTAAAGCAACCAAAACCATTTTCGAAATTCATACAAGATATCATTGGGACAAATCTTCTGACCAAGTTTCATGAAGATCGGAAAATAAATGTGGCCTCTAAAGTGTTAACAAGGTTTTAATTTAGCCATATATAGCCATATAAGGAAATGGCGGCCATGTTTTTCAACCAACTGGCATCACTTTCGAACTCGTCCAAGATATTATGGGGATAAATCTTCTGACCAAGTTTCATGAAGATTGGACAATAAATGTGGTCTCTAGAGTGTTAACAAGATTTTACTATAGCCATATATAGCCATATAAGGAAAAATGCCCCGCCCCTTGGCAGCCGTGTTTTTCAAGCAAACATAACCATTTACGAACTCATCCAAGATATCATTGAGACCAATCTTCTGACCAAATTTCATGAAGATTGGACAATAAATGTGGCCTCTAGAGAGTTAACAAGGCAAATGTTGACGCCGCACAACGCATGATGCACAACGCACGATGGATGGACAAAAGGCGATCACAAAAGCTCACCATGAGCATGTTGTGCTCAGGTGAGCTAAAAACACACATATTATAATATTGTGTCCTATATTATCATTACAACAAGAGATGTATTTGTCAGAAACACAATGCCCCCTACTGCACTGCTTTGATTTACTGTGAAACCATTTATTTTCGTCAGCACGAAATTTCGTCCTTTTTAAAAAAATGACTATTTCGTCAGCACTTAAATTCGTCCATTTCTGGTTTTGAAAAAAAAGCGTCCGATTTGTTTGTAATGTTTGTAATACATGTAATACGCGGTTGCAAAAAATTCGTGCTGGGGAAAGAGGGGTGACACTTGGTAGTCACTTGCAGGAGGTGGGCCTTGTTTGGCATATGCCAATTAACAAGTCTGTTATTACAAGTGATAGTAACTGTCCCTTATATTTTTAAAAGTATTGTATTTAAATCCGGATTCGCTGCGTGTTGGCTGTATAATCTGCAACACCCCTGAAAAACACAATACACACAATGGGTAATAAAGTTGTTAACAATTAGAGCTAATCAACACTATTCTTCCTAAACGAAGTTGATGCATTCGATACAGCCTTATTGCATTCGCGTTTTACAGGAAATGTCAGTTGTCAGTACACTGTATAATGTACACCCCTTTGTGTCAAAACCAGATTTAACTTGAGCGTGAATAGTCGACTGTTTCATGTTCTTTGTATCAATACCATCCGGGTATCTGTACTAGTATACCAGTCTACAAACAAGGTGCGCGCTTCCGCATATGGGTATTCGGACGTTAAAAAAATTGACCTACGGTTTAGCGTTCATGCCGTCGAACGCATTTAGCAATATAACTCGTTTTTTTTTTCACTATTTCTTTACTTGCAAAAAATACTCGTGGCTTATAACTTACCTTGCAATCTTTTTTACTCGCATTTTGCGAGTGTGCGAGTGTTACTTTCGAGCCCTGTGTATTTGCGTGGATTACGCTGGATTTAAATGCCTCATGCCTACGGCTATTCAGTCTTATTTGTTTCAAATATGGGACATGATTGTTCGTTAGGATCTTGAATTCGTCCATCAGTCGAAGGACGAAAAAGACGAAAATTAATGTCTGACGAATAATAATGGTTTCACAGTATTTATTTTTATCCCTTTAAAAAATATTGCTTCCCTTGTAAAAATGATCTGTACCTGCCAAATGATAATAAGAATACCGGTATCTCCCTTTAAAGCTTGTTACTTCCCTTGGATTTGTTTTTTTGACCTTTGAACTTGAAGGATGGCCTTGACATTTCACCACTCAAAATGTGCAGCTCCACGAGATACACATGCATGCCAAATATCAAGTTGCTATCTCCAATATTCCAAAAGTTATGGCCAATGTTAAAGTTTCCGGACGGACGGACAGACGGACGGCTGAAAGACAGTTCAAATGCTATATGCCATCCTACCGGGGGCATAAAAGTCTAGAACTTGTTTAAGATAAGACTTTTAGAACACTTTAAATGAACAAGAGGGCAAAGGTCCTTTGTTGCTCACCTGAGACCGAACAAACTGAAAAGTTAATAGAAGACTTTGTGATGGTTAGAGGACTTGGCTGAAATATTGTTAAGGGCAAGTTTAATCAGCATTGAGAAAAATGTGACTTAAAATAGATTTCACAAGATTTCACTAAAGCCAAATTATAATGAGAACTAATATTTTAAGCAATTTTAATTGATGATTGGGCAAATAAATTGAATCATGGAGTGTTCATGAGTTTTTACTATAGCCATATAAGGGCAATTGCCAAACCCACCATGTTTTGTAATATACCTGAACCGTTTTTATAATTAGCAAAGATATAATTTCAAAACCAGCAAATTCGTTGAATTTATATCCTCTGTCAAACAAATTTTATCTTTGGATGGGGTAAACCCTTTATGTATGGTAAAATACTAACAAAGGGCAATAAATCTTATTTAAGAAAGTTTAGGGTTATGGATCTTAGGCATGACACTTATCTCTTATATCATATGTGAGGTAAAGCCCTGAAAAGTTGTTTCATCAAAGGGACATAACTCTTATTTATGAACAAGAGCTGTGTTCATGAAACACAATGCCCCCTACTGCACTGCTCTGAAGCCATATATTTGACCTTTGACCTTAAAGAATGACCTTGACCTTGACATTTCACCTTTCAAAATGTGCAGCTCCATGAGATACGCGTGCATGCCAAATATGGAGTTGCTATCTTCAATATTGCAAAATTTGACCTTTGACCTCGAAGGATGACCTTGACCTTTCACCACTCAAAATGTGCAGCTCCACGAGATATGCATGAATGTTAAATATTGAGTTGCTATCTTCAATATTGCAAAATTTGACCTTTGACCTTGACTTTGAAGGATGACCTTGACCTTTTACCACTCAAAATGTGCAGCTCCATGAGATGCACATGCATGCCAAAAATCAAGTTGCTATCTTCAATATTGCAAAATTTGACCTTTGACCTTGACATTGAAGGATGACCTTGACCTTCACCTTTCACCACTCAAAATGTGCAGCTTCATGAGATGCACATGCATGCCAAATATCAAGTTGCTATCTTCAATATTGAAAAAGTTATGGCCAATGTTAAAGTTTTCGGACGGACAGACGCCATATATTTGACATTTGACCTTGAAGGATGACCTTAACCTTCATCTTTCACCATTCAAAATGTCCAGCTCCGTGAGATACACATGCATGCCAAATATCAAGTTGCTATCTTCAATATTGCAAAATGTGACCTTTGACCTTGACCTTGAAGGATGACCTTGACCTTCAACTTTCACCACTCAAAATGTGCAGCTTCATGAGATGCACATGCATGCCAAATATCAAGTTGCTATCTTCAATATTGAACAAGATGCGTTTGTGAAACACAATGTCCCCCTATATGACGTTTGACCTTGAAGGATGACCTTGACCTTGTGAAGGATGACCTTGACCTTTCACCACTCAAAATGTGCAGCTCCATGAAATACACATGCATGCCAAATATCAAGTTGCTATCTTCAATATTGCAAAAGTATTCATAAAATAAGCAATTTGGGCCACATATATTTGACCTCTGACCTTGAAGGATGACCTTGACATTGACCTTTCGCCACTCAAAATGTGCAGCTCCATGAGATGCACATGCACGCCAAATATCAAGTTGCTATCTTCAATATTGCAAAAGTATTTATAAAATAAGTGATTTGGGCCACATATATTTGACCTCTGACCTTGAAGGATGACCTTGACCTTGACCTTTCACCACTCAAAATGTGCAGCTCCATGAGATACACATGCATGCCAAATATCAAGTTGCTATCTTCAATATTGCAAAAGTATTCATAAAATGAGCGATTTTGGCCACATATATTTGACCTCTGACCTTAAAGAATGACCTTGACCTTTCACCACTCAAAATGTGCAGCTCCATGAGATACACATGCATGCCAAATATCAAGTTGCTATATTCAATATAGCAAAAGTTATTGCAAAAATGTTAAAGTTTGCGCAAACAGACCAACCAACAGACCAACCAACAGACCAACCAACAGACCAACAGACCAACCAACAAACAGGGCAAAAAAAATATGTCCCCCACTACTATAGTGGGGGACATAAAAAGTTATGGCCAATGTTAAAGTTTTCGGACGGACAAACGCCATATATTTGACATATGACCTTGAAGGATGACCTTGACCTTCATCTTTAACCATTCAAAATGTTCAGCTCCCTGAGATACGCATGCATGCTAAATATCAAGTTGCTATCTTCAATATTGCAAAATTTGACCTTTGACATATGACCTTGAAGGATGACCTTGACCTTCATCTTTCACCACTCAAAATGTTCAGCTCCATGAGATGCACATGCATGCCAAATATCAAGTTGCTATCTTCAATATTGAAAAAGTTATGGCCAATGTTCAAGTTTTCGGACAGACAGACGCCATATATTTGACATTTGACCTTGAAGGATGACCTTCACCTTTCACCACTCAAAATGTTCAGCTCCATGAGATACGCATGCATGCCAAATATCAAGTTTCTATCTTCATTAATGCAAAAGTTATGGCCAACGTTAAAAGTTTTTTTTTCGGACGGACGGACAGACTGACATACACACATACTGACACACTGACTGACGGACAGTTCAACTGCTATATGCCACCCTACCGGGGGCATTAAAAGTAGGGTTTAAGTTCCAGTGTATGGCACTTCTGCTAGTGAATATCTATACAACCATGAAGTTTCATGTTGAAATCTTTTTCATACCTGAGATAAAGCTCTGAAGTTACATCATACAAAAACAACAAACAGGAATAACTCTTATTTAAGAAAGTGTAGGGTTATTATTCTTGTGCACTGCACTTCTACTCCTTGATATAAATACACCAATTAAGTTTGATGCTGAAATCTTGTATTGTATCTGAGATATAGACCTGAATAGTTATATCATGCAAAGATATAGATATACATACATATAGATCTGAAAATCACATCATTCAAAAACAACAAAGGGCAATATCTCTTATTTAAGAAAGTGTAGGGTTATGGTTTTTGTTACGCATGTCACTTCTCCTCATTGATATCTAAACACTCATGAAGATCTAAACAAAAATGAAGTTTCATGTTGATATCTTATATAATTTCTGAGATATAGCCCTGAAAAGTTTGTTACAGACAGACTGACAGAGAAACAACCCCAAATCTAAATCCATTTGGTTGTGGCGGGGGATAATATGTTCTGTGCAAGTTTTGTGATTATTCAACAAAAATGTGACTTAGTGATTGTTCATAAGGTTTCACTATAGCCATATAAGGACAACTCCCCCCCTGCCCCCCCACCCCTCCTGAGGCATAGACATCATAAGAACAAATGTTACTGAGTGTGTTTAATGATGATTGGCCAAAAGGTGTGGATTTTAGTGTGTTCACAAGATATCACTATAGCAATATGAAGAAAACTTCCCAGCCCCCATGAGGAAACGTTTTTCAAATGACTGGAATCATTTTTGAACTTCGTTGAGAAATCATTGGAATAAAATAATGTTCTCACTAAGTTTCAAAATGATGATTTTAAGAAAGTGTGATGTCTAGTTTTCACATGCTTTTTCTTAAATGTGACCTTGTGACCTAGTTATTTTACCAAATGAAACAAGACCCAAACTCAGCCAGGATCATTCAGACAAATGTTTCAACCAAGTTTCAGTAAGATTCTGAAATACATGTGGCCTCTAGAATCTTGACAAGATAAATGTCGACAACGGATTATGGACAAATCATGTTGGCCAACGCATGAGGTAAGACAGACAAAAGGTGATCTCTGGTACATGTGTGTTTGTGTGTTTTTAATTTATGAGGTCCTTCAGCCCCTGCGGCTGAGTGATGTGAGGACCCGGACTGTATACCACCATTTCTACCAACTAATCTCTTTGACTCTCAAAAGTTGGGACAAATTTTGAAATATAGCTGTTACAATGCAACGCCGATATATCGCGGACCGTTATATCGCGCTGTGCAATATATCGCGCTTTGGCTATGGCTCCCAAAAATCCGACAAGCATGATCACTAAATGACATGTTTTAATTTGAGAATTCGCTAACTTAAGCAAAAAACCGGTTCTAGCTAGTATTAACACCCAATATTTCGCGGCTTACTATGGCACAAAGTGAAGCGTGAAGAACAGTCGATTAGTGACAATGTTGTTTACCCAAGGCTGGGGTTGTTTTTAACACTTAGGAAATATTCAATTAGTGTCATTGCAAATGTAATAATGGCAGTTTACTGGTATATAAATCGTTAAATTTCGGTACTGGTCATGAATTTCTTTGTCCTGATAAAAAGCCCGCGAAAATTGGCGTGGGTGTATTTATTTGTAAATAAAAATTTCGTAGCCGGTACAACATTGCGATAATTTAATTTCCGTTAAAAGTTTCGTTGTAAATTTCAACAAAAGTACCGCGGTATCTCGCGAATTATGTGGCATTGACATTTCCCCTTAATAAAATATAATTCAAACACGCGGTATCGTTACCGTTACGCTAAGGGCAAATTCGAAGCTATGCACAAAGTATTTTATACGTTTTTTACAGCAAGAATTTTTTATTTTAGCTGATTCGCGAGAGATTGTACATGAAAATAAAAAACATAATTTACATTTTGGTTTTATGATAAATACACAGATACTTATGTAGTAATGAAATCGTTTATTGTAGAATTGGTTTGCAATTATTACAATACAAATATGTAGCAGCGCTGTATATAAAATGAAAACATTGGGGAAATTTGACAAGATTCACCGCAATATAATTAAGTTAGACATTTCTAGAGTTATATCGCGCGCCGGATATATCGCGCTCGCGATCTTTGGACCCCACCAACCGCGATATATCGGCGTTGCAGTGTATTTCCAGCTATTTGTTATTTACTGAAACTACTTTTTGGTGTGGTCATGTGTTGTGCGGGAAAGCCGGAGTACCTGGAGGAAACCCACAAGTCCGGTAAGGTGACCACCAACAAAACTCACATAGCCCGGGAACGAGAATTGAACCCTGGTTAATTGCCTAGGTGAGAACCTAGTGTACCAACCTATGCACTAACCAGACAGCCTTTGCTCTGGTAAGCTAAAAAGCAGAGCATAAATACCTTAATAGTCCCTTCATCTTGTGGATATAGTATAAAATCCACATTTTGTATGCACGATTGCGGATGCTTGGTTGCAAATTCTGAGATGGCTGTTAACATTTCTCTAGCCACAACCTCCTTTGGGTAGCCAAGATTGCCTGTGCCGATAGCAGGGAACGCTATTCCGCTGTGATTACGCTTTTGTGTCTCCTCCATACAAAGGTTGACAAAGCTTTTCAGCTCCTTTTGAAAATATAATTAATAAGTATTTGTTACATATAACTAAATTATAAGTAGCCTTTTAATAAATACTTACATTAATATGTTTATTTATATTTTTTGTGAAAATGACAAACTTTTCCAACTCACTCGTAAGTAATCAATTTAATTAGTCTCTTTTACTATATGATTGAATACAATAGTAATGGATGTGATCATTCCCATGTCCAGCTTGTATGTTTTAGGTATTCTTTTCATTGTTTTGCTTTTAAATAAAAACCTTGCAATACAATCAATTATATCCTAAACAAACATTGAGATGAATGAAATCTATAGAAAAGACTTGATTCAACTTCACCTTCATTCATTATTTTGTAATTATTGGCTCAAAGTTCTCATCGAAGGCGGTTCTTGTGCTTCATATGTGTCTTAAAAACACTTTTTTTAAAGTTCGAGGTTTTCTAATTATCTTTAAAACTGGTAATTATGTGGTGATGTGGTGATAAGAAGGCATGATGGTCAGGACTTCACATTTGTCTCATCTGTATAGCATTATTTTGATATCAAATCAGAAAGCTGATACTTTTTTTCAAATGCGGACATAATTTTGACACTTAAAACATCTTGACTGGCTATATTGATAATTGGTTTATATTGTGTGTTTTTTTGTCCTCATGTGTGCAGGTTTCATGTTTATTACAGGGAATGGGTTTATGAGGGTATTTGTCCTCATGTTTGCAGGTTTCTTTTATTTTGTATTATTATAATGCAGGTAGTCTGATAATTCTAGTGTCTTAACCAGGAAATAAGTCTTCATTGAAAGTTGGAATATTAATAACCAAACTGCCATACACTGACAACAAGATATGTGTCCATATAGCTAGTTGTCCCCTCATTCCACTTTAGTCTCAAAACTCAACATATGTGAAAAACTTCAACCTTGATCTGAAAGTCATGCAGAAGGACTCACACACCAAAAATCCAGAAAATATCTGAAAGCTTTTGCCAAAAAAAATCCAGGAAACAGTTATTTTTTAGAAAAGTGTTAAATGCAAGGCACATAACTTTGCAAACGATCAATGAACCATAATAAAACTAGAACTTGCTCTATTGGTCATGAAGGTAGACTCACATATCAAAAATAAGGTCAGTGTCTGAAAAAAAAATTGGAAAAAAATAAACTATTACAGTATATTACTTTTAAGAAAATTCCCAAGACCAAGGCCCGTAACTTTGTCAAAAATCAATGGACCTAAACGAAACTCAAACTTTATCTGTGAGTCATGTAAATAGACTCACAAACCAAAAACAGGTAATTATCTGCAAGTGTATAGCAAAAAAGTCAAGAAACCTCCAGATGAAAACTTGATCTGTTGATCATGTAGGTAGACTCACACACCTAAAATAACGTCAGTATCTGAAAGCGTTTCAGACAAAAATGTAAGAACATTATTACTGTTAAGAAAATTCATAAATCCATGGCCCGTAACTTCATCAAAAATCAATGAACCTGAACAAAACCTAAACTTGATCTGTGAGTCATGTACTAACACTCCAAAATCCGGTAAATGGTAAATATCTCCATATCTAGCAAAAGTCCGAAAAAATTGTAATTGTAGAGAAAATTGCTAAGTTCAATGCCTGTAACTTTGCCAAAAATCAATTTACTGGAACCAAACTAAAACTTGATCTGTAACTCATGCAAGTAGACTCACATTACAAAAATTAGGTTAATATCTCAAAGCGTTAAGGAAGAAAATATTTTTGAAGGTTTGGCCGTAACTGAAATAAGTTACCCTTTGGGTGGGAAAATTTTTATATCAGAGGCATGATTTTAACAAACCTGAGCCCGTATTCGGTAAGATTAACCTTTAAATACTTAGTAAAATGTGTTTTTGATTTTTTTAAACCTATTTATTTAAGCTTGATTGCATAGAAAGCCTATGGCTTATTTGAAACACTTTCTAGTCCGTCTCCTGGGTGTCTATTGGGGAGATCTAAAGAACGCTCGCACAGTGGGGATTGAACCCGTGACCTCCCTATCACTAGGTGGACACCGTATTCACTATGCCACGGCGACCTCATAGTTTTTTGTTTCTTAATAATTCTTAAACTTGACACATTCAGTCAGAAATATTACTATATTTAGTAATATGATGTTGAAAAGTGCTCGCAAAATAGCGGCCCAAGTTAACTGACTGATGTGTAGTGATAATAATGCGTAATATTTCACATAGAGAAAAGTTAATTAATAGAAAAGTGCATAACATGCAAGGTTTAGGCTTCCGGCATGTGTCCAAACTGTTGTGTCTACATAAATGTATCGATTTTATGCTGTTGTCGCCGATCTCTTTTTCAACAACAAAAGTTTCTCACTTTTTCACAAAACAAGGAAGTAAATGAATACAATAGTTGGAAAAAATACCAAAGCAGAGAGCCCGGAAATTTTAGAATGCATGAAGCCACTCTTCTCAATCAATTGATGGGCAAGGACTATAGAAACTTTGAGAATTCTTGATATAAACTGGACTGATAAAATTACCAGACGTAAGTTTTGTTATTATCAAAATTTAATTATTTACCAATAAAAAAACATTACCTATTTACTTTTTTCTTTTGAATATTTATGTAAATATATTTATTGTCATTAATTTTATTTCCTAACTTAATCACTCTATAATAACCCATCTTTGAAGTGACTACATCACAAAGCAAAGAATATCATAAGTATTTTATTCATACTTTATTTTTAATATACACTTGATAAAGAGTAAATTTAAAAGATCCATTTCTAATTGCATTGATTGCATTTGTTTGGAACATATCCTTATATTAAATATTGAAAACCACAATATAGTGTATATTTATATTAAATGACTGGTAATAACTTTCACGGCTGTTTTCTTTTACCTTGTACAAGTATGAATACAAATCAATAGAGGTTGCAATGACCATATAAATTTGTCATGATTGTTTGGCAATCAAAATCAAATATTAACTTGTTAACTTATTTCAATATTAACGTTTACATAAAGATTACATATATATAGGATCTGGCACGAGTTGTCATATCATACCATATTTTATTAAACGAGTTCAGGAATTTTGTTAGTAAGCGAGCCTTTGACGATCTTACTAATGAATTTCCTGGACGAGTTTCATAAAATATGGTATGATATGACAACGAGTGTCAGATCTTTTTTATCACATGCTTTTAAATGAGCAAATTAGATAAATATTTACGCAAACATAATGATAAATCCCGAAATTGTTTACATTTCGTTACGTCATTTGACGTTGCAACGTCATTTCAGCAAAATAACAAAATGCTATTGGTAAATAAACTAAGCCAATGAAAACGCTTTAAAATGTTGTATTACACATGTGTAATATAAACAAGAGGGCCAAGATGGCCCTACTTTGCTCACCTGATTGGAGTCGGTTCATTCAATCTTTACCAAACGTCAAACTTGACCTAGATATTGTCCAGACAAACATCCTGGTCAAGTTTCATCATTATTGAACCAAAACGCTGGCATATGGAGTGATTTCGTTTTTGTAAGATTTGACCTGGTGACCTATATTTTGAGTAGACCCTCCTTACCAAACATCAAACTTTGCTTACAAAAATAAATATTATGACCAAGATTCATAAAATCTGAAACAAAATTGTGACCTCTAGTGTTTACAAGGATTTTGTATAATATAATGAAAATTTGGACAATCTTAAGGGCAATAATTATGGCATTAATTATGTGATATATATAAAACCAATCTTTTCACCAAGTGTCATGATGATTTGGTAAAAAATGTGACTTCTAGAGTGTTCACAAGCTTTTTTTACTATATAAATATAAGAAAACTGCCCCCCCCCCCCCCCCCCCCCTGGCAGCCATGTTATTCAACTGACCGGAACCATTTTCAAACTCAACTCTCATATCAAGGAAACAAATGTTCTGACCATATTTCATGAAAATTGGGCTAAAAATGTGACTTCTAGAGTGTTCACATGTTTTCACTATATACATATAGAGAAAAATGCCCCGCCCACTGGCGGCCATGTGTTTTCACCGATCTGGACCATTTTCAAGCTCGTCCGAGAAATCAATAAAACCAATGTTTTTTCCAACTTTCATGATGATTGCTAAAAAATTGTGACATATAGAGTGTTTACAAGGTTTCTCTATAGCCAAATTAGGAAAACTGCCCCCCCCCCCCCCGGCAGCCATGTTATTCAACTGACCGAAACCAATTTCGAAATCAACTCTCATATCAAGGAAACAAATGTTCTGACCAAATTTCATGAAAATTGGGCCAAAAATGTGACTTCTAGAGTGTTCACATGTTTTCATTATATACATATAGAGAAAAATGCCCCGCCCAATGGCGGCCATGTTTTTTCACCGATCTGGATCATTTTCAAACTCGTCCGAGATATCAATAAAACCAATGTTTTGACCAACTTTAATGATGATTGGGCAAAAATTGTGACTTCTAGAGTGTTTACAAGGTTTCTCTAAAGCCAAATACGGAAAACTGCCCCGCCCACTGGCGGCCATGTTTTTCAACGGACCGGAACCACTTTTGAACTCAACAAACATATCATTAAGACAAACATTTTGACAAAGTTACATGAAGATTGGGCATGAAATGTGACTGCTACAGTGTTTACAAGTTTTTTCGACCTAGTTTTTGACCCAGCACGACCCAGTTTCAAACTCGACCGAGATTACATTGGGACAAAGCTTCTGACCAAGTTTCATGAAGATAAGACAATAAATGTGGCCTTTAGAGTGTTTACGAATAAATGTGGACGGACGGACGACGGACAAAGACCGGTCACAAAAGCTCACCTGAGCAATCAGGTGAGCTAAAAAATATGTAATGGTTATATTACATGGGAAACAGGGTATGGCATGTAATAAAAATGCAGTTCTTCCAACACAATCCTAAATAAGAAGAAAACTAGATAAAAATGTATATGTTCATTTCTTTTTTTCTTGGTGATCATTACTTTAATAAGTTGACTAGAACCATGAAATAATGACAATTATAAACATAAACATAACTCGTTATGTTCATTTCTGTGTGATTCTTATCATTAATGTCAAGGGTTTTGCAATGAACAAAAATGAACATAGCAATAATCAAAGGGCAATACATTCCTTACAGATCATTGGGATTGAAAAACCTGACAAGGAGGCACATGTCCACACTACAGTAAAGCTGCTTTCAAATTTTCATCATATTCTGATCATAAGCGTATGAGATCTTGCGCAGAAACAAAAATAAACATAATAATTATCAAAGGGCAATTACTCCCTGAAAAATCATCGGGCCAAAACAACCTGACAAGAACGCATATGTCCACACTGTGAAGTTTCATAAAATTCTGATCAATCGTGTCTGAGATCTGGCGTGCATATGAAAAATATATATATAATCAAAGGGGAATAACTCCCTGAAAAATTATTTTACCAGAACAACCTGACAAGGTTGTGCAAGATGATTCTTTAGAGATGCCAACAACCAAATTTCAACACATTCAGATCATAAGTGCCAGGCCTCTTTCGGGGAAACAAAAGTGTGATGGACGGAAACACAAGACGGACAGAAAAAGCGACAATTAGGCTTCCTCTTTTTGGCAAGCATATTAAAAAGAAACAAGCAAATTCCTTGAATTGATATCCTGCCCTATATAAATTGTGTTTACTGATGGGTGCACAACTAAAAGAAAAGGGCTGTGCCTTTTCTAACGTATTTGGACCTGTGATGCCTTTGCATTGACAGACTGACATGTGGATGGATGGACATGACAATAACTGTTAAAAACAAGAAACCGTCGGAGAAGGGTGATGCTCCCCAAAGTTTTTTTTTGTCACAATATTGCACTAAATATTCAGATAAAAGGAAACATCTAGTAGTTGGCGGGGACAAGAATTGCACTATATGTACAGTAAATAGAAAATTTCATAGGGCCATAACTCTGTGAAAAATCATCCGACCTGAACCGGCTGATAATATGCACATCTCCTCTTGGTAGTGAAGCTTCCCATAAAGTTTAATTGAATTTCGGTCATTAATTGCTGAAAAATAGCCCGGACAAAAATTGTGCACGGACTGACACACGCACCAACAGACGAAGGGGCGACTATATGCTCCCCCCCAAAAAAATTAGGGGGAGCATAATAAAGTGTAGGATTCCTGTTGTTTATTGCATTTATGCATAACATTAATATCTATACATCGATGAAGTGACATGTTGAAATCTTGTATCGTTTCTGGGATATAGCGTTGAAAAGTTACATTATATTAAAACAACAAAGGGGAACAAGACTATTGCCAAGCAATATATGTCCCCTACCGGCTCTTCCATTGTCGGAAATTCCACCATTGTCAGAATTTTTTATATTTATTTTTATATTTGTTTCCAAAGCAACCAGAGTTTTTTATGTAGGAACAAAATGAAATGAAGTGCATGATGTCCATATTGCCATCTATCCATGTTTCAAGTTTCATGAAAAAATATGAATAACTTTTAAAGTTATCGCAGGATCCAGAAAAGTGTGACAGACAGAGCAAAAACCATACGTCCCCTCCGGTGAAACTGGTAGGGGACAATAACTCTTTTATAGAAAGTGAAGGGTTATGGTTCTTGTGCATGGCACTTTTCCTAATTGATATCTATACACCATGAAGTTTCATGTTTAAATCTTGTTTAGTATCTGAGATATAGCCCTGAAAAGTTAAAACATACAAAAACAACAAAGGTGAATAACTCTTTTTAGAACATGTATTGTTATTGTTCATGTGCATGGCACTTCTCCTCATAGATATCTATTTACCCATGAAGTTTTATGTTGACATCTTGTGTAGTATCTAAGATATAGCACTGCAAAGTTACATTATACCAATCAACAAATTGTCATATTTAACTGTATACATCACACAAGGTTTCTGTTCCATAAACAATTTTATTCCGGCGTCTACAATTGTGATACAAAAGAACTGAGGTAAGCATGAACACCGTAGAGCAAAATGGGTGTAATCATTTAAAAGAAATATTATATTAAGTGGCTCACCGTATGAAAATACCAGTCCTCTTTTAACTAACAAATTCACAAAAATATGCCAATATAAGAGTCAGTTTCAACTTACCTCAGCCCGTGTAAACATAAGCCCCCCAGCTAACGCAGGCAATTTTACTTTCAATTTGTCTAGGTACACTAAGAATTTAAGGCTTAAGCTTAACTGAATAATCATCGTAAACATCATTGAATAACCCTCCGTTTTTAACTTAAATGACAATAATTATCAAAAAGCCATGGAGATTTTTTTATGTAAAGACAAAAGTCTCCTGCTAGCAGGAAATAGTAATTTTCCAGGAAACATGTCTTTGATTTACTTAGGCTACCTAGTATGTTCACATCCCAGCAATATTGATTATAAATGTTATACTTCAATATAATTAGATTTTGAGTACATTTTCTAATTTAATTTGCGCAGTTTTCATTTTAAAATAACATGTTAAATCCATTTGGTGGTGTATTTTTGAAATAATAAAATGACCCTTACGTCAATAGTTTTCTTTTGTTGTTTCGGATCCCAATTGGAAACAGCCCCGTGCACAACATTTGTGCACTTCAGTTTATGTCCTTTTGTAACAGCCACCTGCCCCTCACTAATTCCATTTGGATATGCCTGTTTTAGTTCATTCTGTATTTCTGGTCCAGCTTGCTTAAGTATTGTCTTAGACACAGCGCCATTGTTTAGATCAAGATTTCTTGACGTGGTGTTGACTATGACAGGTATCTAAAAAAATATTTTAAAGGCTTTTTTATGCATTAAGTATCAAACAGGATTTACTTTTAAAACGATGTTTATGTTTATTAAAATATGCAGTCAAAAAGATGATATTTTTATAAACAAAATCTAGAAATAATGACATCAATGCATACGTTATGTTTGGCAATTTCTGCTTTTTGAACAGCAACAGTGATGTTTCCAAGCTTGACCGGCAACGCCCTGTTCATTTGTTGAGGCCGTGCTACAACATACCAGATGACCATTATAATAGTATGCACCATAACTAACTATCTCTTGGACACTAGCTACCAGTACATTACATTCATATGATAGAACCAGATACCAGTAGTAGTATGTGCTATTAACATTCTTTTCTTACATGATCATGTGACTTCTGCTAATATTGTAAGGTCAAATTGCAAATGTAAAATTTTGCAATTTTTTTAAATGTGCTTAAAAAAGACTGTTTTTTCTTATGCATGGAAAACAAGGTTTATACGATATAAAGAGAATTTTGTGAAGAAAAAGCTAACAAAACTCTAGTGTTCAGTATAAGATATTGCCTATTAAGAAACCCATCAGAAATTATTCAATCATGCACAAACAATAGAAGACTGGTAAAAATAGAATTAATGTGGACAAAATACTCTCAGTATGACAAGAACAGCAAACTGGCATCAATAGATGCAATCTTTAAATTACCAAAGGGCAGATAGAAATACCATTTTGTGTATAATAGATGTTTTACAAAGAACTATGTATTTGGATACTGGTTATAGTACACTTACGTTTAAAAGTGCCTTTACTTGGGTCAGCAGAATATGTGTCAGTACTTTCTTCATCTGAACTATCCATTGGTTGAATTGATCCAGGAGGCAGACTCAATGCTGTAAAAGATAAACAAATAATGGCAATATGTGTAGCTGTCTAATCCCTACAGGAAATGAAAGGACTGTCAGAACCAAAATAACAGTTCAAACAGCCCAATATCAGAGTCAGGGGTTGGTGGTGGTATGCAATTCAAACAAATTCCTCAAATAAAAACCATGTACTTAAGGACATGACATTGACCAGTCACACACAAGATTTTGAATCACCAATCCCTTTGACTAGCTGTCAAGCACTTCTGTATATCAGCATACCTGATGATGACTGCTTGCGGGTGAAGTGGCGAACACTGGAGGCTCCAAACTCCTTTTCTAGCCCTTTAACAAATCCATCAACCGTATCATCTTTCAAGTCGCATAAATAGATTTCTGTCAGCTCCGATTCTTGCACTTCTCTGAAGAAGTTCTTCACAGAGGCAACAATCACTCCCGTTGCCAGCTTCACAGGGTAACTATTTTGACAACACAATAAAGCTCTATACGGTTGTCATCATATACAAATCATGTTGGTAAATATCAATGTAGAAGGTAAATGTTATGGTACGTTATACCAAGAGTAATAATTTTATTAATTTTTAAACATATACATACCCATATGCCCCACAACTTATAGCAGGCAATGCCACTGATTTGTAGCCCTTCCCAGATGCCTGATGCATGGCCTTAAACACAACCTCTGTTAGTTTTTCATCCTCTTGCTGCATTCCATCTTTCCAAACTGGACCCGCAACATGAACAATACTCTTAGCTTTTAAATTTCCTGATGTGGACACAAACACCGCTGCTTCGCCAAGTTTTCCATGTGCATCAATGTACCGCTTGCAATCCCTGGCAATAGTATCGCCACCTATGAAGGCATGAACAAAATAAACTATACAAATCATCTTAATAATAAAAAAACTATAGAAAGCACTCCATTCCTTGACCTTTTAGCTCTTATTTTCGTGTATACATAGCATGGTTTCGATCTGTGCCTGTTAGTTTACTATAAATATAAGAAGCAGCCAAATGTTCATTATGAAACAGACCCTATAGGAGAACACAGTATTTTTAACCAGCATTCAAATATGACCTATGTCAGTTGTCCTCACACAGAGTAAATTCCAGCTGAATATCAAAATTTAAACAAAATTCTGGCAAAACAACCCTTTATTCATTTCAGTTGAATACACACTTGCGTATTTTGACGATGTTTTTTCTGTAATGTGAAGTGAAAGGGTTTTACATTGACTTAAATTTGTTCCACATCAGATTCTTTAATAGAAATCTACTAATTAGTCTTGTGCATTGATTGTTTCTTAACACACGTACAACATACCATGCAAATCAACAATCATTCAGGCTTCACGCTTGACATGTACTAAAAGGCTTTTAAAATCAAACTACTTCTGATACTAGGGTTTAAGTCATTGATATATTATGCACAGGGCTTTCCAAATATGCGAATAATCAACGCATTGTCTTTTATCATTAAATACAGAGCTTCTTTCAGGTCAAACAGCATACATTTGATGATATTTTGGATTAAAATAAATGAACATCAGATATGAAGTACCTTTTTTCAATATCTCTTTTCCCAGTCCACCACAGAGGCTCAGTTTCTCATCTGCAGCATTAACAATTGCATCAACATTCAAATCCGTCATATTGCCAAACATAACATGTATGTTCCTCTTCTCGTATGCAATGCATGATGCTATAATAGAACATCCAGGCGGTAGACTGGAAGATGTTGAAGTCATGCTGTATATTCCATAATCCTCATCACCATTGTCTTCATCACTTGATGAGACAATAACGGGGTAGGTACTTTCCACACTGTGCAAAATTCCAAGACCTTTGTCCGTTTTCATAAATTGGGTAATGCCAGGTTTGGAAATCTTATGTTGTTGTTTCTTTACCTTCTGAGCTAACAACTCAAGTTCTTGTCTTACTTTACTTATTCCTTTCTTTGTACCAGATACTTCAATTTGGTTTTCTGCGAACTGAACTCTAACATTTTCACCTTTTGCCAAGTCAGATATGTTTTGATTATGATGCTTGTTCAAAAGCTTATATATGTTTTTAGCAAATGACCACTTGTCACTATATATTGTATTTTTGTCTAGAAAATCATGAATAGTTTCCAAAATTTTGCTAAATATGTCATCTGTACAAACAATGGTAACTTCGTCTAAGGTTTTGTTTACGGTCAGCTTTGCTTGATGTTCTTCGAGAAGTTGCTTTTCCAATGCTGCCCATGCTGCTGACTGCACTGATGATCGACTCTCTTTAGTAAGTTGAACTTTGCCAATAGCTACTGACTTGCTAACAATGTCTACTGCTTTGCTAAGCATTGTGTCATGTTTGCTCATCACAATAAGCTTGCCATTAACAGTTTCCCAAACTGCAATAACTTTGTCATGTTTCAACTTCTTTACAATATATTCTTTGACAGGCCTGCTCATAAACATTGCCATTGTCGCATCTGGGATTTGGGATTCATTTCGGACGAACGTATCTTTTACTTTATACATCTCAATCTGGATTGCGTTGACCTCGGAATAAACACCTTCAATTTCTATTTCATTTTTTGTTGGATGAATGTTAATTTTAACTTCAGGAAACTTCTCTTGCATTTGACTAGGGAATTTATCTGCCAACAGCATTTTAGTTTCGATAGGCTTCAAATTGTTCACTTCTACTTTTCTCCATGACTTTTCCTTCTCTGCAGCATCTTGTATGTCTTTTACAATTTGTTCAACTTTTGTCTTTAGTCCCAAAACGTTTCCTTTTATTCCCACAATATATATTTTGTTTTCTTGCCTTTGTATTAAAATAGCTACGGCTTCAGGATTATCAATAGAAATTTTGCTTAATTCTTCTTGTACTTTTTTCAAAATATCTTGGACAACAAAGACACTTTCGACGTCAAGAGTGTTCATAAAGTCTTGGAAGCTTGCTTTTGCATTGTCATTCCAGTCCTTGGCCAGTTTAACACAGTCTTTTACATCCTCAGACAATGTACAACGTAGTTCAACATCTTCAGTGTCATTTGCTGCAGGCCAGATTATTGTGGCATGGCACATAGATAGCTGCTTTTCAACTGCTACTTTGTTGGCACTGGATCGATGCAGAAATTTTATCTTCTGAATATTTGCCTTCACTGTTAAAGGGTTTGGTTTTTTGAATCGCCGTATGACAGTGTCCCCTTCTGCCTTTCCAATGCATGGGAAGTATCGCCTCACTTCAAGCTGTCTTCCATCAAGCTTCTGGTCTTTTGACAAAACTTTATCTACAACTAAAAAGAGGAGTATCTTGTCTTTCACAGATTTTATAACTCTTCAACCTTAATTGTAAAATGCAATTTACAATATATATGCGCTAAGACTTTCAAAACGATTTTTTATGATCCTCTTTTGAACAATGACCCTTAATAGGGCTCTTAACCTAAGACCTACGGATTGAATGCCTGGAGAACACCCATCATTTTTGGCTTGAAACTTGGTGATTTGAAATTAATTTGTAACTCTATACTTAACGAGGTAAAGCTCCAGACGATGTGTTGATCTTAAATGTTTAATTATTACCTTAACTTTGATCTAATTCCTGCATGGCACATGAGTAAGGAGTGTTACTTCCTCCTAGTACTTCCAAAATCCATTCATGTCCAAGTTTTAATACTTTTGATAAATCTATTCCTATAAATGACATCAAAACTTTGAGCTTGATTGCGAACCTAAACCCTGTGTCTTGAGCACAACATTTTATCTGCCAATGTGTGACCTTTCTGCACATTGTTATTTTAAAGATGCTTAATCTGTACAATAATCAACTTGTTTTGTAAATATTTGCATACTTATCGAAAGTTATACACAAGAGCACCGCCTTGCGGGTGCAGACCGCTCATCTATTTTTCTTTTTAAAGGTGTAGGGACCTATCTCAATTTCAATCACAAAGGAGGGAGGGGTGGAGTGGAGAGGGGTGTATAGTGTGGGGGTGTGGTCATTTATTACATTATCTTCTAAAAATGCCAAAAAAATGCAAAAATAAAATAATAAAAATAAATATTTGTGTTTTTTAACAATGTTTGAAAAAAACAAGAGATGTGTTTGTCAGAAACACAATGCCCCCTATTGCGGCGCTTTTATTTTTTTTAATTTTTTTTTTACCTTTGACCTTGAAGGATGACCTTGACCTTGAACTTCCACCACTCAAAATGTGCAGCTTTATGACAACGCCGCTTTGAAATATTATTTTTTATCTTTGACCTTGAAGGATGACCTTGACCTTGAAGGATGACCTTGACCTTGAACTTCCACCACTTAAAATGTGCAGCTTCATGATAACGCCGCTTTGAAATTATTATTTTTTTGACCTTTGACCTTGAAGGATGACCTTGACCTTGAAGGATGACCTTGACCTTGACCTTCCACCACTCAAAATGTGCAGCTTCATGAGAACGCCGCTTTAAAATTTGAAAAAAAAAGACCTGTGACCTTGAAGAATGACCTTGACCTTGAAGGATGACCTTGACTTTGAACTTTCACCACTAAAAATGTGCAGCTTCATGAGAACGCTGCTTTGAATTTTTTTATTATTTTTTTTTGACCATGAAGGATGACCTTGACCTTTAACTTCCACCACTCAAAATGTGCAGCTTCATGATAACGCCGCTTTGATTTTTTAAAAATTTTGTTTGACATTTGACCTTGAAGGATGACCTTGACCTTGAAGGATGACCTTGACCTTGAACCTACACCACTCAAAATGTGCAGCTTCATGATAATGCCGCTTTGAATCATTTTTTTTTACCTTTGACCTTGAAGAATGACCTTGACCTTGAACTTCCACCACTCAAAATGTGCAGCTTCATGATAATGCCGCTTTGAAATTTTTTATTTGTTTTTTGACCTTTGACCTTGAAGGATGACCTTGAACTTCCGCCACTCAGAATGTGCAGCTTCATGAGAACGCCGCTTTGATTTTTTAAATTTTCTTTGACCTTTGACCTTGAAGGATGACCTTGACCTTGAAGAATGACCTTGACCTTGAACTTCTGCCACTCAAAATGTGCAGCTTCATGAGAACGCCGCTTTGAATTTTTTAATTATTTTTTTTTACCTTGAAGGATGACCTTGACCTTGAACTTCCATCACTCAAAATGTACAGCTTCATGATAACGCCCCTTTGAATTTTTTTTATTTTCTTTGACCTTTGACCTTGAAGGATGACCTTGACCTTGAAGGATGACCTTGACCTTGAACCTACACCACTCAAAATGTGCAGCTTCATGATAACACCGCTTTGAATATTTTTTTTTGACCTTTGACCTTGAAGGATGACCTTGACCTTGAAGAATGACCTTGACCTTGAACTTCCACCACTCAAAATGTGCAGCTTCATGATAATGCCGCTTTGAAATTTTTTATTTGTTTTTTGACCTTTGACCTTGAAGGATGACCTTGAACTTCCACCACTCAAAATGTGCAGCTTCATGAGAACGCCGCTTTGAATTTTTTTTGGACATTGAAGGATGACCTTCACCTTGAGCTATCACCACTCAAAATGTGCAGCTTCATGAGATACCATAAAAACGCAGTCATAAGTCTACCCGGCTCATAAGTCGGGGGGTATACTTTGGTACCAAAATTGGAGATTTTGAGTATGTTAGCTTCATAAGTCGAGTCAGAAATTTTCTGTTTACGAATTTCATAAACGGACGCCATTTTAAATGTACATGAAGTTGCGGTAGTATTCTATACATTGCACTTATACCAAACTCACGTTCAGCAGCACTGTTGTTATTTAAATTCTCCGCAAACTCTATCACACGTATTTTAAATGCATTGTCATAAGCCTGGCGTTTGCGTTTGCCAGGCATTTTCAAAGATTTATCGTAAGTCCAGTTGTGTTTTTGTTTATCTAATTAATAAATGGTTGCACTCAATAATTCACGCTAGTAATTATCCACAAACTATTTTCTGCTTTTAATCCAATGAAACAATATTACCACTGTAATCCAATCTTTGTACTTTTAATCTGACTGTCAAAACAATTGATTAGTGTCTCTGTAAAACGTGTTTCTATAACAATGATTGACATACCCAAGAGACCGCTAACTCCACCTTTTTCTCTGAAACAATTTCAAAGGCGGAGCTATACACGTGCTCAAGCATAATGGGACGATTGCAAGCGAGTTACAAACACGCGATTGGTTAAGCATATCGATTCTCTAAACAAAGGAATCCAATTTTGTCGGCGAGAAAGGTGTTCCTTATGGCTTCTTGACAGGAAACGGCTTTCCTTTGATGACGTCAAACTGTCGATTCACACATATTGCGAATTTTCGCGAGACTTTAAATGAGGTCCTTGATTCTTTGTTTACATGAACAGTAAAAAAACAACACCTGCTTACATGAAGACATTGGATTAAATTATCAAAATAAAAACAAGAGTAATTGCAAACTGTGATTATATTAATTGGTAAGTATCAGTAAAAATACGACGTTTTGTTAGTCGTAAATCAACGATTTTTTTTTATACAACAACAACTATTGCCGCGGGGATCAATCTTCGTCAAATTTCATTATTTTTTTCATGGAATTTTATTATTTTTTTCATGGACCACCTCACAAGTCGATACCGTTTTTTTAATCAAATTTTGGAGGAAAAAAATCTCGACTTATGACTGCGTTTTTACGGTACACATGCATGCCAAATATCAAGTTGCTATCTTCAATATTAAAAAAGTTATGGCCAATGTAAAAGTTTTCGGACGGACAGACGCCATATATTTGACATTTGACCTTGAAGGATGACCTTCACCTTCACCTTTCACCACTCAAAATGTTCAGCTCCATGAGATACACATGCATGCCAAATATCAAGTTGCTATCTTCAATATTGAACAAGTTATGGCCAATGTTAAAGTTTTCAGATGGACAGACACCATAAATTTGACATTTGACCTTGAAGGATGACCTTGACCTTTCACCACTCAAAATGTGCAGCTCCATGAGATACACATGCATGCCAAATATCAAGTTGCTATCTTAAAAAGTTATGGCCAATGTTAAAGTTTTTTTTCGGACGGACAGACAGACTGACTGACATACTGACGGACAGTTCAACTGCTATATGCCACCCTACCGGGAGCATAAAAATTATTTTTTTGGGGTGGGGGGGGGGTATAGTGTGAGGGTGTGGTGGTCATTTATTAGATGATCTATTATTAAAAAAAATAAAATAATGGGGGGGATTGAGGGGGATTCGGGGGGGGGGGGGGGTTTAAGAGTTGTTTTGTCTAAGTATCAATCGAATCTAATCATAAATAAAGAAGTTATGGCAATTTTAGCAAAATTTAATAATTTGACCTTGAGAGTCAAGGTCATTCAAAGGTCAAGGTAAAATTAAACTTGCCAGGTACAGTACCCTCATGATAGCATGAAAGTATTTTAAGTTTAAAAACAATAGCCTTGATACTTTAGAAGTAAAGAGGATCTAAACACAAAATGTAACCATATATTCAAAGTTACTAAGTCAAAAAAGGGCCATAATTCCATAAAAATGACAACCAGAGTTATTCAACTTGTCCTTTACTGTCCCCTTATGATAGTTTGCGAGTGTTCCAAGTATGAAAGCAATATCTATGATATTTTAGGGGTAAAGTGGACCAAAACACAAAACTAAACCAAATTTTCAAGTATAAAGGGCCCATAATTCCGTCAAAATGCCAGTCAGAGTTACATAACTTTTCCTGCACAGTCCCCTTAATACAGTTAGTAAGCGTTGCAAGAATGAAAGCAATAGCTTTGATACTTTAGGAACAAAATAGACCTAAACACAAAACTTAACCAAAATTTTCAATTTTCTAAATATAAAAAGGGCACATAATTCTGTCAAAATGCAAGCCAGAGTTATCTAACTTTGCCTGCACAGTCCCCTCATGATAGTAAGTAAGTGTACCAAGTTTGAATGCAATAGCATAGATACTTTATGAGAATGTATCTAAACGCAAAACTTAACCGGACGCCGACGCCGACGCCAAGGTGATGACAATAGCTCATAGTTTTTTTTCAAAAAATAGATGAGCTAATAAAACATGACAATTGATAAATGATTTTAAGTCATCTCAAAATGAATGAGTGTTTTATTCTGTAAAAACGTCTATTTGTTTACATTTTGCTGATTAACCGATTTCTATCAATGAATGTAGTGGTCTTCTAAGAGTTCTGTGTCTGTGTCAATTACCTCTACAAGAATATTTCCAGAGATAATCTTCAAAGCTTGCATTTAGAATGTAAATAAAGAAAGCCAGAAATGCACAGTAAATTATGGGACGAGGGGTTTTCTCATCGAATATGCGCAAATAAGTGGACAGTTACATTTTACATCACATTTTAACAGACATTACTTAATTAAGTATTGTTTACAAATTATAATGAAATGAAAAATTCCTAGATTAACTTGTCAATGAATCAAAAGATCAATAGCACATTAATCGTAACAGCATTAGAACGTGAAACAGGGATAAACACATGCTATTTTTCAAATCCTTATTTACATAAATTAATAGATTATCACACTTAAAATGTCATATGTATATGTCAGTATGGGGTAGTCCGTAATTGATTATAATAGAGCAGTAATTCTATCAGCTCAATGGGCGCCACCATATTTGAATTACTAGAAAACACTTGAGACAGACATGGAAGGTTGGAGAAAAAACTCCAGCGTTATTTTGAATTCCACATTATTACGGAGTGCGTAATAATGGATTTACAATGTAATGCCTTTAATTCCTTTAGATTACATAGGTATTATTCACTTGTTCAAACTATTTTGTAATCAAATCACCTACAGCCTACGCAGCTGACATTTTGAACAACTATGATCGAGAATCATTCTATAAAACTCCTGTTAAGTTTCTCGAACATTTGTCAACAGATAGTGAGATATCTTGGGAATAGAATTGTTGACAAGAGATTGCAAATGACACTGGACAGCTACCCTACAATGTTGTTAAAACACTCTCAAAACTTTGTACACAAGTTTAGTAAAATGTATTCAAAATAAATTGGGCCTTTTGTAACATGTTATTTTTATTTTACCTCTGGACAGAAATTAAGAATTTAAACATGTTTGATTGAAATTATAATATTCATAGTACCTTTATAGTCAGCAAAGTAGACCAGACAGTAGTTCTGAGTGGAAAACATTTCCATCTTGTCCACTTGCCCACCATTGCTTCTTTTTTCATTCTCAAAATACAGGGACACCATGTCCACAGTGGCTGTGTCACTGATGTTTGAGACCAGCACACAATTAGAAATGGGCACTTGACTGACCCGCAAATGAGAACCTTCTAGGGCTTTCAATCTACATGCCTCTTCCAATTTTGCAAAGTCTGCAGAAAATCAAACACATGAATAATAAAAAAATATGCCTCAGTTTAAAAACATCTTTTATAACTGGAGTTTTCATAAAAACTAATACACAGTACATAATAAAGATAGCATGAAAGTAAAATGTTAAAACTCATGTTACTATATTTCAGAACTAGTTTTTGGATGCACTTGACCAAGATTCACACTCAGCCTTGGTATTGTCCACGTAAACATTCTGACCAAGCTTCATCAAGATTGAAGGTAAAATGTAGCCTCTAGAGTGGTAACATGGTTTTTATAAGATTTGACATGGTGAACTAAACTGGGGCCTAGAAAATATCAAGATAAAACATTATATTTCATAACAATTGAATCAAACATATGGCGTCTAGAGTGGTACCAATTTTTTTTCACTTTTGACCTGGTAATCTACATTGTGAAACCACATGACCAGTTGCAAAATCACCTAGATCTTATCAAGATAAACATTCCAACCCAGTTTCATTTAGATTGAGTCACAAATGTGGCCCCATGAGTTGTAACAAGGTGTTTTATTTTTAAAGATATAACTTGGTGACCGTGTTTGGACGCACATGACCCAGATTAGAACTCAACCTAGAAAGTGTTTCAATAAACATTTTGACGAAGTTCATCAAGATTGAGTCACACATGTGGCCTCTAGAAGGATCACAAGGTTTTTTTTAAGATTTTACTTTGCAACCTAGTTGTAGGATTCACATGACCAAGATTTGAACAGTCCTAAATATTGTCCAGATAAGCATTATGGCAAAATTTCATCAAGATTGGACAACAAATGTGGCCTCTACAGTGGTTAACAACCTATAAGTAGATGACAAACATTGCACACCGAACATTGCACACCGGATACCAGACACCACAGGATGATGGACATCAAGTAGGGTTATCACAATAGCTCACCATGAGCACAAAAGGTGACCAAAAAATGTTTTTTAAGTTTAAAATCTGTAGTGGTTACAGCGGTATATGTAAACTTAACCTTGAAAAAGTATCATTTCAAACAAGATGTGTTTGTGAAACACAATGTCCCCCTATATGATGTTTGACCTTGAAGGATGACCTTGACCTTGTGAAGGATGACCTTGACCTTGTGAAGGATGACCTTGACCTTGACCTTTCACCACTCAAAATGTGCAGCTCCATGAGATACACATGCATGCAAAATATCAAGTTGCTATCTTCAATATTGCAAAAGTATTCATAAAATAAGTGATTTGGCCACATATATTTGACCTCTGACCTTGAAGGATGACCTTGACCTTTCACCACTCAAAATGTGCAGCTCCATGAGATGCACATGCGTGCCAAATATCAAGTTGCTATCTTCAATATTGCAAAAGTATTTATAAAATAAGCGATTTGGGCCACATATATTTGACCTCTGACCTTGAAGGATGACCTTGACCTTGACCTTTCACCACTCAAAATGTGCAGCTCCATGAGATACACATGCATGCCAAATATCAAGTTGCTATCTTAAATATTGCAAAAGTATTCATAAAATGAGTGATTTTGGCCACATATATTTGACCTCTGACCTTGAAGGATGACCTTGACCTTGAACTTTCACCACTCAAAATGTGCAGCTTCATGAGATACACATGCATGCTAAATATGAAGTTGCTATCTTCAATATAACAAAAGTTATTGCAAAATGTTAAAGTTGGCGCAAACAGACCAACAGACCAACAGACAGACCAACAGACAGACAGACAGGGCAAAAACAATATGTCCCCCACTACTATAGTGGGGGACATAAAAAGGTGCTTCATTCAACAACAACCTTAATACACATGTGCAGTTTCAAATTAAAATTGGTCAGTACAGAAGTCTAGTAGATACAGAGATAATTATGTACTTGTTGCTTGCAAAACATGACATACTACATTCCAATGTTTTAAATATGACAGAAGTTTCAATACAATACTGGGATAGCTTTAGAGATATGGAGTTGTTGCATACTATCCTTAATTTGACTGCAGTACAAATGGAGACATTATTTTGATAAATTGCATGTCAGATTTCCAAAGACCAGTTATGGGTCTCGGACAGTTACCATATGTAATATCCTTCAAGACATGTGTGAAGTTTTCATTGAAAATCTGAAGTAATTATGGAAACATTGACTTTATGCACCTAAACCTTACTCCCACTATTTGATGATTAGTCAAACTAATACAATCCACTAAAAATGTAAACCTTACTATCTAGTCATATCTGAAACTCTGAAAAACTTTTGAAAAAGTTGGCTAGATTAAATGGGCATCAAACTGTAACAAGATACTGTCGGAGACGGGTGATGCTCCCCACAGGGTTTTTTTTGTCACAATTTTGCACTCTATATTCAGATAAAAGGAAACGTCTTTAGGGCACAGTAGTTGGGGGGACAAGAATTTCTTTATAGAAAATTTCAAAGGGCCATAACTCTGTGAAAAATCATTGGACCAGAACGCGCTGATGATATGCACATCTCCTCTTGGTAGTGAAGCTTCCCATAAAGTTTCATTGAATTCCGGTCATCAATAGTTGCTGAGAAATAGCCCGGACAAGAATTGCACTATATGTACAGTTAATGGAAAATTTCAAAGGGCCATAACTCTGTGAAAAATTATCCGACCAGAAGCTTCCCATAAAGTTTCATTGAATTCCTGTCATTAATAACTGAGAATTAGCCCGGACAAAAATTGTGCACGGACGGACGGACAGACGAAGCGGCGACTATATGCTCCCCCCAAAATTTTTTGGGGGAGCATAAAAATAAAACCATGGGCCCTATTTTATCAAAGTTCTTTTGGCAACGTTAAGTTACAACTGAATTGTGCATGTTCAAAAATGTATGTTTATGATTAATATGATCCTAAAATGAAGGGTATATTAAAAATGCAACCTTAATGAAAACAATTATTGGACTAAATTAATAATATATTTATGCTTCTACCAGAAATACACGATAACATAAATATAAATATGCCATACAGTGATTAGTAGGGGAGGGGGGCTCCTCATGAGGAGGTCTTACACTAAAAGGAATTACCTATGTCCTCATTGACTGTAACCAAAACAACATCCTCCTGCTCAGCATGATAGGTCATGGAACCTTCTACAAGAGTAATTCCCACTCTAGCCTCCAAGTACAGATCAAGGACGTTGAATGTTATCTTCTGATTCAGTCCTTTGATAAGCAGCTTGTTCGGGTAGCAGGGTGGGGGAACTGGAGGGGTGTACAGTGACACAACCAGCTCTTGGCCATCCAGCTTATGTTGCCTCTTTGCCACAGCTTGTGCAACTGTTTAAGAGCAAAAACAATAGATTGTGAAGCTTACAAATACATGTAACATCTTGCCTGGAAGACAATTAGCTTGTGGAGGAAAATGGACAACCCACTTCATGATTTATCGATGGCTAATTGGTCGACCAATATTTAGATAAGAGTTTCATTTACTGGTCCAAAGATTATTATTTTCTTTCCATGGAAAATAAATCCTTGCAGAAGTAAGAAAAAAAATTGATAAAATTGTCCTTAAGATACATGCTATGTTTTAATATACCGATAACATTCAATACAAAGAATAGCTATATACCCAGCCATGATCCTATCAACCTTCAAGTAATAAATTGACTGTGGTTTATGTCTGCCATGATGGGGGTATGCGTATACCAGAGCTTACCAGGTACCCAAAAGTGAGGTTAGTTGGAACTTACTTCCAAATTGGATTTGTTTTCTTGTTTTCTGTTAAGGAGTAGCAAATTTTGACCCATTAAGCCACTTTATATTTTTATTTCTTTTAAATTATTACGCCCTTTTGGTTTTACAGTGTTTTTGCTTTCCTCAGTTTTTTGTTTCAAGATCGAAGACATCAGCATAAAAAAGTTATTGAAGGAAAACTGTCCACAAATCTGTTGTCTACAAATGAGACATTACAGAAATTGGATGTACAAATATCATTCTCTCATAAAATACAGAATATTGACTCACCTATACAATAAAATATAACTAAAACAAGGGCTGTTTGTAAAACATGCATGCCCCACATACGGGCTGTCCATTGTAGTGGCAGCCATTGTGTGAATACGCTTTTTGTCACTGTGACCTTGACCTTTGACCTAGTGACCTGAAAATCAATAGGGATCAACTGCCAGTCATGATCAATGTACCTTGAAGTGTCATGATCCTAGGCAAAAGCGTTCTTGAGTTATCATCCGGAAACAATTTTACTGTTTCGGGTCACCGTGACCTTGACCTTTGACCTAGTGACCTGAAAATCAATATGGGTCATCTGCGAGTCATGATCAATTAACCTATGAAGTTTCATGATCCTAGGCATATGCATTCTTGAGTTATCATCCGAAAACCATTTTACAATTTTGGGTCACCGTGACCTTGACCTTTGACCTAGAGACATCAAAATCAATAGGGGTCATCTGGGAGTCATGATTAATCTACCTATGAAGTTTCATGATCCTAGGAGTATGCGGTCTTGAGTTTTCATCCGAAAATCATTTTACTATTTCGGGTCACCGTGACCTTGTGACCTTAAAATCAATAGGGATAATCTGCGAGTCATGATCAATCCACCAATGAAGTTTCATGATCCTTGGCGTATGCGTTCTTGGGTTATCATCCGAAAACCATTTTAGTATTTTGGGTCATCGTGACCTTGACCTTTGACCTAGTGACCTCAAAATCAATAGAGGTCATCTGCGAGTCATGATCTATCAAACGATGAAGTTTCATGATCCTAGGCGTATGCGTTCTTGAGTTATCATCCGGAAACCATTTTACTATTTCGGGTCACCGTGACCTTGACCTTTGACCCAGTGACCTCAAAATCAATATGGGTCATCTGCAAGTCATGATCAATCTACCTATGCAGTTTAATGATCCTAGGCAAATTCATTCTTGAGTTATCATCTGGAAACCATTTTACTATTTCGGATCACTGTGACCTTGACCTTTGACCTAGTGACCTCAAAATCAATAGGGGTCATCTGCGAGTCATGATCAATGTACCTATGAAGTTTCATGATCCTAGGCCCAAGCGTTCTTGAGTTATCATCCGGAAACCACTTGGTGGACGGACCGACAGACCGACATGTGCAAAGCAATATACCCCCTCTTCTTCGAAGGGGGGCATAATTATGATTATTTCATCCCCCCCCCCCCCCACATTACGACTGGTAATTATTTTGTATGATTGTGTCTGCAATGCATACAGTTTAAATTCAAATTTCCAATACAACAAGCAAAACAAAAGCATCTTTTTATGGAGAAATGAGTTTTTTTTCTATTCCAATACAAGGCTGAACTACAGAATGTCAAAACTTAATATTTGTATCAGGATTCAATTTCTAAACTTTAATACATTGGCCGTCCTAAATGGTGATGAATTTTAACATTAGTAAGAAAGAGTCCTTATTACAAGAAGTCGGTAAACATATACAGATCTTGTTTGGAAGGAGTATTAAGCAATCTGCAAGTAAAGAGTTATTTTGCATAGTCATTTTCGTGACCTACAATACTGTCAACAATTTTGACAAGATTGGTCAGTGTGTTGAAATAAGTGTTGTAAAATTCATATATTCTAAAATAAACAATTAAAATGTTATATTTAAATCACTGGAATGCAGTCTTAACCTCTTCATGGTAAAAATGATGTTTAAATAAACTTTTGAATTGTTTCTGTTTAATTTATTTATTGGAAACAAGATAGATCCAAGGCTGGGAAAGTGTTAAACCAAGGGGCGTGACTTAAAAAACTTGGTAGAATACTACAATACAATATTACATGACAAAGATCATACCTCTTGGTCTTGTTGTTTGGAGAAAATGTTTTAACCATTTTGCAATATTAGTCTATATAAATCATGTGACCCCTGGGGCATGGCCATTTTTTGACCCCAGAGGCATGACTTAAACAAATTAAGTAGAGGACCACTAGACAATATTACAAAGCAGATATAAGAGCCCTGGCCCTTGTGGTTTAAGAGAAGATTTTTGAAGTTTTCATTTTTAATTAAGCTTTTGTCTTAGTGACCTTCATATGCAATGGACCAGAAGTATTTGACAAAATTTGAAAAAGGGTTACCCAAGAAATATGCCAGTAAAGTTACATTCAAATTTGACATGGGGTAAAGGATAAGTAGTGCAAAGAAAAAGTTAACGCATGTACCTCATGCATGCACTGATCGTGTATGCACATCATGGTATCCTTAAAGCTCCCAATGAGCACCATGTGCTAAGGTGAGCTTAAAATACTTCAATATGTACAGCAGATAGTGTGGACACAAATATTGAAAAAAAGAGTCTAAGACTTTGAACACTGTACCTTTCAAATATGAATTTAACCTAGAGCTTGCATGAAAGGCTATGCATTTCTCAAACCATCTCAAAAACCTTAACCTTTGAGTAATGTTTTATGGAAATCCTTCCAATGGCAAAGAAGATATGGTACAAACACAAAAGGAGGGTGAATACTTAACCAAGCGTGACATAGACTTTGGAGATGGCATTACTGACTTATGTCTTCTGCACATTACCTCCATGACCTTGACATTTAAGACCATTTTTTTTAAATCCTTCAAGGGGTATAGCAAATATTCAAAGGACACACAATTGTTATGAAATGAAAGACAAAAGGAATTCCAATACCCCCCCCCCCCCCCTCCCTTTGAGATTTGCAGTGAGTAATTAGTAAAGCTTCACACCTGACTCATCCTTGAACTTAATATACATAACATCGTCATCTTCCTCATCTGTAAATCGACTTTCAATATCACCACCATCAGCCTTCTTCTTGTTCTCGAAATACCACTGAACTGAGTCTCGACTGGACACCTTGCGGACTCCTCGTATTTTTACAGTCTTTAATGGCTGGGATTCTGGTTCCACATGTTCATCTTCTTTATTACTTTTATATACTGTGTTAGATCCTTCATTCATCGGTTCAGAGGATACCTTTGTAGACCTACTTGGTTTGAATAGTTCCACTTTAACTTTATTCTTCATAATGCAGTGGTCATCTCTTTCTACAACTCTTTTGGCAGCTGAAACAAAACTAAAATTTACAAAGCAGTAACAACAAGAGCACCGCATAACGTCTGCGGGTGCAGTTTTGAATAAATGAAAGTTTGTCAGATTTTTTTTTTTTTAGGTCACAGTGACCTTCACCTTTGACCTAGTGACCCAAAAATGGGTGTGGCGTGTAGAACTCATCAAGGTACATCTACATAAGAAGTTTCAAAGTTGTAGGTGGAAGCACTTTGATTTCAGAGCCAATGTTAAGGTTTATGTTAAAGTTTTATATTAGAGGTAACAGTGACCTTGACCTTTGACCTAGTGACCCAAAAATGGGTGTGGTGTGAAGAAATCATCAAGTTGCATCTACATATGAAGTTTCAAAGTTGTAGGTGGAAGCACTTTGATTTCAGAGCCAATGTTAAAGTTTTATATTAGAGGTCACAGTGACCTTGACCTTTGACCTAGTGACCCAAAAATGGGTGTCATGTGTAGAACTCATCAAGGTGCATCTACATATAAAGTTTCAAAGTTGTAGGTGGAAGCACTTTGATTTGAGAGCCAATGTTCAAAAGGTTAACAAAATGTTAAGGTTTGGGACACAACACGACAAGCTGGCTATGACAATACCTCGGGTTTTCTCCGAAAACAACCGAGCTAAAAATTATATATCTTCAAGTTAATGAATATAACACTGATACTTCTTTGGCATTGAACAACATCAGGGCAAACTAGCAACATTTTATGTAAGGCTTTCACAAGAAACTGAGCCACCATCTATTTCATGACAGCAATACAGCTTCTGGTAGAGGCTTATATTGCAAACCCTGAAAATTGACCTATTGATGTCATCTTGATCATTAAATAAATTGTTCTCAGGGGCATAATTTGAACTTTCCATGTACAGAATCACTTCGTCCTCAAGTGAGCTAAAATGACATTTTAGATCTTCTGTTTACTTGTCTTCTTTTTTTAAATATATTTGAGCTATTAAGACTTCCATAAGCAGATCGGAATGATTTAAAGAAATATGAAGTACAGCCACCCAATTCCAATCAGGTTTCAACCAATCTGCCAAGGGGCTTAAAGGGATCGTTATTGGTGGTTGACGGTCCCTTTAAGAATAGTCATTTAAATGAATAGTGGACTTCATACACACAGAAATCAATGGGAAACACAAAAAATGTTTTGTTTTGCTGTTACTGCTAAAAAATGTACCAGAGTCATTCATTTAAAAAGTTTTATTATATTACCATATTCTTCTTTATATGTTATATAAAAAGCTTTTTCTGATGGTCGAAAGCTGATTTCTTGAATATCACCTCCGCCTGACTTCTTTTCATTTTCAAAATACATCTCAAATGCATCTTCATTTTCCTCTTTCATGAACCCCTCTGGTCCATGGACGATGATTGTACACAACTTCTTTGGCACATAGATTTGCACAGAAACCTCCTTCTTCTTTATTGTAATTGGAAGATTATCGAGCACAGTTTTCACGTCTGAAATGAACATGTTAATATTATCAATAGATTTTAAGCAGTGTGATTTAATAACAAGAGGGCCAAGAAGTATCATTGACACTTGTCTTTATAACATCAAAAAGATGCATAGGAATTCTATTTAGCATGCTGTATTTGATTTAAATTAAGCATGTACAGTAAATCATGATGATGTGTAGCCATGTTTTTAAAGAACATAAAATATCATTATTCTTTTAATTTGGTGAAGGGTCACCCATGGAAAATTCTGTTAATTTATTTAGAAATCCACACAGCAGTTTTACACTTCACAATTAGTTTTTATATAGCAGTATAAGAACAACTGCCTTGCCATGCTTTTCAACAAAACAAAATAATTTTACAAAATTTGGAAATGTCACCCAATGACACGACAAATCATTTTTAAATAAACAAGATTTTAAACTAGTCAATACTGCAATAAGAAGAAAATTTCTCCACTTACTGGACGCTAAATTAAAATCAAATTATTTGAAAGAATCTGGTATAGTGTCACAAAAGGAACCTTTGTGTTATTTTTTTTTTTAACATTCCATGGCAATCACAATTTTCTATATATTCAAATGATGTATTTAAACAAAAGCTCACCGCAACCAATTCATGCTCAGGTAAGCTAAAAATAGTTAAATATTTATCCCAGAAACATTTCAGCTGAGTTTGTTTCCCCTGTGCATTAATAGAAAAAACTATTATATTTCAAAAGAGTTATCTTCAATCACAAAAAATAATACTTCAACTGGTTATCCTAAAGAAGTTGAGAAATTGCAGCCTTATGCTAAAACAAGATGGCCATAGGTTACTCACTGAGTTATTATGAAGACTTCGATTCCAATGCAGCTACATAATGTTTGATATTAAATGATGATACACATATGAATTT